>NW_026623257.1:1509214-1573075 GCF_030028575.1 Malurus melanocephalus | reverse complement strand
GAGGTTGGCCTGTGCCCAACAGGCAGCTGAGCAACACGGCTGTCAGCGAAGGACACTGGCAATGCTAAAAGTCTGTGTGTGGCTCCAGGACAGGCTCACAGCTCAAAGAACAGAAATCACTGTGGCTTGCTGGAAGCATGGAAACCTCAGTGAGGTGAGGAAGCGCCTGAACAGCCAGGTACTGGTGACTGGGAGAGCGTTCTGTCAAAGTAACACCTCGTAACGTGCCTTGCTCCCACCACCCTCCTTAGGCATCTGCTTTTGGACACTCAGTCTCTTGCCAAAGGAGTTCATTAACACATTCTGCCACTTACATTTATCATGTCATTGAGTATCTTGTGCTGGGGAAACCCTGATGGTCACCATGCCCAAAGYAGAGAGAAGGACCTCATTTTTGTAAAGCCACCTTCCAGAGGTAAATGATAGGATGGCATATAAAAAAGATCTTTATCTCAAATCAACATGCATGCTTTTAATTGTGCCTTTCCTAAAGATCAAACTACAAGAGCTGCTATAATAGTAAGCTGCACTACAGAATATTTTGCCAGATAGAATACGACMACAAAAAGAATTCTTKTATTTTAAAAWTGAGGTACRATGAGAGTCTTCAAGATTTYCATCAGCTTCTCTAGGACCTAAGGCTATTATTAAGTTCCTGCCAGAGGAACTGACATTAAAAGTTTACAGGACTGATWTTTCGGTTCTGTCCACTCTCCCACATAATCCCTTGGCAGCTATTGCTATTCTCCAGTACACCAACATTTTTTTGTATTTTAGTTTCTTGAGAGCATCAAAGACAGGCATGATCAACAAACAGCTGCAGTTGTGTTACCTGCTTGCTATCTTGAAAGCAAGTGTTGAAAACCAAGTGACAGAATATGCAAAAAAAGATATGGGAAAAAGAGGGGTTTTTTTACCAACCTGTTTTACCCGTTTGGATACAGAAGTGGGAAGAGGGAATGAATAAAGGAAAATGAGCAGAAGCACAAAGAGRAGACTCAGTATTTAAACCATGTAGCTTTAGTCATATATTCCAGTAGGATCAATACAAGAATAATGTTTTCTAGAGTGCAAGTCTGGGAAGAAAAGTGATTTCAAGTACTTGTGCTGAATGATTTGGTATAAAAGCTAATCTTGCCTTCAACAGATGCAGAGCAAGCCACAGTAGAGTGTCTTGCCACTTGGCTACTGTAATTTGTGGAGTGTGAATACTGCTCTCACCCAGGTCATCCAAAAAGACAGGATGGTAAGAATGTGAATTCCAGAGTCACATTTTGTAAAGCATACATGCTACAGATAAGGAAAGCGAGAGTTGAGGTTTTGTTGTGGTTTTTTTTTTTTTTAAGATGGGAAGAAAAACATTTCCATCTTTACATCCTCTCAGTAGAACATAAGTACTGTAATTCCATTTACAGAACTTTACTCTAAAACTACTGGTCTCAGGAAACATTATGGAATGAACTTTTCCAAAACAAAGTTCTTGCCCTCCCCAATCAGTATGTGTAGAATATCCACTAAAATGAATCCACTCCAATCATAAACAAGAAAGTTTTTCAACTCCTTCCATCCCTCTGCTTTATACAAATAAGGGTTAAAGAACCAGTAATCAACACACAAAACAAAACCAGTCCAGCCCAATACCAATTTTCATTTGACCTGACACACCAAGACTGGCATGTACCCTTCAGTAGCTGCTTTGAGCCTATCCTTTTGCCTCAAAAGCAAGAAAATCTATACATGCCAAGGCATGTTCTTTCAGTGCTCTCTAATAGTTGTTTAGGTTCTTCAGACACACTTAAATCACCTGAGCTCAGTTGAGGCTTAATCTAGACATTTTTGTAAATATTTACAATCAGCTGAGAACAGCTGAGATCAGCTGTTCTCCCATACTTACAAACAGTTTGCTCTTGTAAATGTACTTGCTCCTTCCACTTGAGTCCTTTACTTCTTTACTGAAAACCAAGGACATCTCAAAAAGGAAAAGGTGCCTCTCTCTTCCCTTTCGAATYAGAGTTTTTGGGTCCCACACTTGGAAGGATTCTTGAAGGATGAGCTCTCCCTGAGATTCTATATTTTCATCAAAGCCTAAAAACAGAGTGAAGGGAAAGATTCACCATGAAAAGTTGGTACAAAGAACACAAAAAGCACAGCTTCCGTTCATTAAACTATATTWTTTTTTTCCCCAACACAACTTCCAAAAGATGAGATTCCAAGAAAACAATACTAAAAACAAGACTTGATTTTAACATTGCAATACACTAAATGTAACTGCAGCTCATATCTACTTCTAAATTTAGACATCCAACTTTAAGAACTTAATCAACTATTCTGGCAATGTTTTACCAACAAATGACAGAKCTGTGTCTTTGTCAGCTTCTGGTAACCTCTTCTGTCATGAAAATGATTTCCCTTATAACTTTCCGCCATTGTGGAAAGTGAGCAACTTGCAAGGACACAAAGCACATCAGGTTTTTCTGACAGTGGCAAGCTCCCAAATGCCACCTTTTCTGGAGGCACACCTTCTCTACCRTGAAGGCAATAAGCACAGAAATGTGTTCCAACTGGGGATGAAAAAACATGGCAGCTTGGAGCTGTTGGCATACAATCAGCCTGCCATTGCTCATGCCAGAACCAATCCACAATGAAGCAATTACCAGCTGGATCACTTATATTAAGACACAATGAAAAAAAGATGAAGATTGAGAAYACCAATGATTTGACTTCCATTTTAGTGGTACCATGTTCTCCCAGTTAAATATACAGCTTTACAGTTGGAGGATAACAAAAATTGTCTACCATACTCTTCTGAGTAGTATCAAAAGGTATTTTAAACAGATACTGCTTGCCAGTTCTGTGTTCCAAACAGGGTAACAGTATGGAGAGGATCAGAGGCAAGTTCCGTCAGGATGTTCACTCAAAATCCTCCAGAGACATAAAGAGGAAATGTGCTCACTCACTATATTTGTCCAACATGGGATGACTCAACAATACACGCATGATTTGCTGTAAAAGCAACTTATGTAAAAGATTAGGATATTCTCCAGAGCTGAATTCCCAATGTCAAAAGATTATTACCAAAGTTGGTCTGCATTTATGCTAGGACCACCTCCTGAACAAGCATTTGGAACCGATCCTGTAAACTGACCRACATCTCCATTGTTTAAAATATAGGAACAGTGGTGATTTGGAGCATTCATACAATCAAGGATCACATGACAAACTAAGGTGAGTTTTATAGTAACTAGCACAATACTGGAAATACTCCATGACAAGCTGCATGCTGCTACTAGAAGGCAGAGGGGAAGAAAAGGCATATTGACTAGAGGCACTTTTAAGTATTTAYTCAGCAACTGTAGGATAAGAAGGCACTGCTTTTCTCTCAAAAAAATTAAATGCCCAAGAAAAACACTTCTATTACTAAATGTATGATTGCACCATTATAACATGATAACGCGCCAATTGCAAAACAGATTTTGGCAGAAAGCTGTTTTAAGCACATAGAAGCATTGCATCCAACCTCCACAGTCTGCCATGAACATGATTGTGCTGGCTGCTGGCTTGGGATTGGGCTGAATTGGCTTATGCTGACATTTTACTGCCAGAAGATACATTTCTTTTCAATGAGAAGTCTGTTATGAAACAGGCAGTAAACAGATGTGAAAAAGACAAACTTCTTGGAGACAATTATTTGATACATAAATCAGCAAAATTACCAATAATACAGTTAACATGCCTCATACAAAGGAGCTAAGGATAAYGGCTGGAAAATGTAGCCAAAGCCAGCATATCTGACCAGTACCTATTGCATTTTGGGTGAGTAGTGGACTACTTCATTGGCCTACATGTTTTTCAAATCTGCAGTGGCACTGCTATAGCCAAAAATATAAGCCCAAAGGAAAGAACATGTTCACTAAACAAAGTTGATCTGCAGTACACAATGAAATTGGAAAGGCAGCTTGAATCCTACCTTCTAGCATGCTGAGGTGCATGGCATCATTGGCTCGCTTTGGCACACTAAGCATCACTTCCAGGCCATCCTTAATCTCACCTTTACCTTCTTCACAGCACGTGAGCAGCTCCTGCAAAAGACAAGGTGAYGTGAGGACTCTATCACTTATTTCTGCACAAGTATGACAGACAAACAMAGAGTACTTCTAACAAATCAAGAATCATTTTTGACATATAAAATCTTTTCAGACTTCTTACTCTGCCACTGATATGGCAGTATACTTTGTTTCTGTCTTGATCAGGTCTTCAAGGAGCAGCCCAAGCTATCAGTTACCCACTTCTAATTTAAACAGGATTATCTGCTTAATAAGAAATCTTTGAAAGTTACGTTAAGAAAAAACCTTTTTTTTGATAAGCACAGACAGTTATCACATGCTGTGCTACATCTGGGCCCAGAACAATGCAGTTGCCAAGCCATGAAGATGGAGGAAAGCAGGGCAAGCACACAGGGAGCCCTCCTGCCTCCCATGTCAGTCATTGCTCCACTGCACCAAAGRCCTGCTCTGTACAACTACTGATAATGAGAATTTACATTGTTCTATTCTAAGTATCCACAAATGATTCTGTTCTGTGTTTACGCAGTTAAAAGCAACCTACAAACAAACCTCTTCAATACAAACATATATTAACTTGGGGACAAAAGTTAGAGAATGGAAAATGCTGAAGTGTTGTAGTAGAATTTAGGGCATAGAGTTCTCTGCCCATTCAACATCCCACAGACTTAACAGCATTGAGCTGATAYTCAAATTTCCTCACAGCCTTTAAACATTTGAAGAGTATCAAGATAAAATGCAGGTTATGTAACCAAAAGGGCATATTATGTTCCTTCTGTTATTCAAAAGGTCTACTTAATTAATTCCCTCAGGTTAAATTCCTTTCCTCCCTTTTAAAGGGAAAGCCAAGTGACTTCTATTATTATCATCATTACATTGTTTTTATTTAACTGCCAATACCACCATCACAGCAAAACACTACATGATCACACTTAAATTTTGCATGATAGCTCCATACAACAGTAACTAAGCATCTCTCAGAGGCACAGAAGATGAGCAGCTTCAATACCATTTGAAAAAACAAGAAAAACTTCTAGAAATGTAAAATGTTTCATYTGTCATTCAGGTTTTAAATTCTTGATCCTTCCATGCTTTACATCTCTCTTCTTACAGAAAGAAACAAACCCAGCAACCACCAGACAAATCCATTTTACTATGTAGCAAAGACAACCGTCCCTGCAAACATTGGTGAAAACAATCTATCCCACTACTTCTGTAATGTGCCAGGCTAAGACAATATCTAAAATAATTGTTGGGATTAATACCTCAAAATTTCTGAAATAGCACAGCCTAGAGTATTTCTGTAATTATAACTTGAATAGGTTGCAACTCTTTGCAAGTGGAAAGCAGTCAATAAGCTTCAGTGAAAAATGATGTATTTGTTTCCATCCAACTGCCCTGAAATAGCCTCTAATGCTTTTCAGAAATTTCAAAAGCAATCACACATGGCTGTTCTCAAGTGAAAAGGGGAGACACAGATCAGTTACAGTRCTTTTGTAGGCTGCTACAACAAAACAAGCACTGTCACCTCAGAGAGACCCAGCCCAGTGCAAGAACGCTGCTGCTCAGCTGAGAAGACATCTGTCCACTGAGTGAAAGCTCTAACTACAGGTTTCCAAAAGTTGTGCTTATTTTAACAGCTACTATTTACTTAACATTTCCAGGCAACGTTACAAATAATAACTGTTGTGCAACAGGTCTACAGATACTGTCAGTATGTGTATATATTTACTTATATACACACATATATTCATATGTCTTACAGCTATTTTATATTATAGTTTTATATATACAGAAATACATTAAACCATTATCTGTTTTACAGTACTTAACACCATCACCATACTAACAGCTTGCCAAAATTTGGTGTAGAAACAGTTACAAAAATGTATCCATATGGCCATGAATTACATTTTTATCCTGGAAATGTAAATTATATTTTCTAAGTAAACATTAGTAGACAGGTATTCTTTTTGAAATTTGATTTCTTGTCCAGAAATCTGGACAAGGAGTTGCTTGTTTATGCCTTCTTTCATTTTCAGTTGAAATTTTGCAGTGGTATTTGAGGCTGCCCCGGATGCTGGAGTCTCAGAGAGTAGAGTAGAACAACCCTTCTGGTTTCAGCAAGAGCTCTGCRTTCTTAAAGACAGCAGAACCAGATGAATAGCCCTGAATACTGACCTTTAAAAGAAGCTGGTATTTTGTTATCCTTTGGACAGGTTTGATAAGGTAAGAGGAGATAGAGTTGGCCAATCCATGTCGTTGTTGTATCTCCTACGAGGAAAAGAAACATTTGAGGACTGCAAGCACCAACACTCAGATATAAACTGCTGTGAGGGATATGCAGTAATACATTAATGAAAAATTCTATTTTAGCAAGAATAAAATTTCAAAACCCAGGATGACCAGATATTCAAGGCACAGAGAATCATTATGCTGTGCATCTGCCAGCTGAGCCAGCTCACTTGGTACGAACAGTGAGAGACTTTTTAAACTTATTACCTCTGAGAGCACATGTGAAATGTTTCAACAAACCTAAACACAAAGTGCAAMAATTAGGGACATGGAACTTGTGGCAACAACTTTTTAAAAAGCATTAAGATCTGTGCTTCTTTTGCTACTTGCAAGAGGGGAAAAWCCCTCAGATTCCAGTGTTTCAGGGAAGAGGCAGGAATACCAGAAAGGCTGAGATGGAGGTTTTTCAGCATCCCCTGCTATTTCAGTGCCAACAGTCATGGACGGCCTCATTCCCCAGCAGAGGGAGCACCGAGTAACAGTTTCTCACTGAAGARAAGAGGTTACCTTTGAGGCACTTGAAAAGAAAGCAGGCACTTAGAAATAGAAAATAGAATGACCTCCACAAAGCTTAAGGTGGCACACAGAATTATCTGATAGCTAGATGGGATGATCACAGATTTCAGGTACTGATTAGGGCTGAACTTCATTGATAGGGTCTGGCATTTATCATAGCATTGGATGTATTTTAACCATGCAACTTCAGCCAGTCATGCCCCATGCTATGTGCCCTCTAACCATGATTACAGTATCAGTATTTCCCAAAATGGGTTACACATGATATTTTCACATGGATCAGTGGTGTGTGTCATCAGTGGAAGCTCTTGAGTTCTTCATGCACAGAATAAGATCTTCACACTTCTAATCCACTTTAGGTGGATTAGGGGATGGAGAGTTCTGGATGTACTGGTAAAATAGATGGATCAAAGGAGGCAGTGGCAAGAATTTATTTCTAATAGTTCTATTGGAGCCCTATTGTTATTTTTTAAAATGTTTTTAAAACATTTTTCTTTGGATTATTTTGCTGTATCTACCTGATCTTCTGTAACTTACCTGTTCTTCTTCAAACATTGAAAACATAACACAGGCTTCAAAGGAAGATTTTGCCTTACAWTGTTTATAAACCCCATTTCCTCAGTGATTAGACTTTTGAGATTAACCCCAAGRTCTTCAGGGATTTCCTCTACTTCCCTCTACTTATACAAACAATTCTAAAAAAAAAATACAGTGTCATTACACAGCTAGTGGCTCAGCACACTGGGCAAAAAATGGAAAGAGAGCACTCTTACTGAATAATCTGTTAACATCTGTCAAACCAAATTTTATTCAGCATGCCCAAAATTCCTCCCTAAAACCTCTTAACACCTCTACATTTTTGTCCCTTTTTAATGCAGAATATTACATGTGTAGACCAAGGAAGCTTGGGACTGAATAAGGAGGTTTAGCCCTTCTAAACAACAGCAGTCATTTGAATTACTACTACATGCAATTGCAGTTTAAAAATGCTCCAAAACCCAAGATTTCTATCTTTACTACATACAATGCAAACTAAGCACATCAAAATGCTAACATTTGCAGGATATGCTTGTGTGAGCTGAAGATTCACATCTCGGTTGTYGGTGCCAGAACCTGCTTCCAGTTCTGAACCGCTCTGATACATGACAGCGACTTTTCACATCTGATTTGACAGCTCTGTAACACCAACTGAGCAATGGAAGTTAACATGGGAGATACAGGACTGATTTTCTTAAGATGACAGCTTAATAAATTGCAGCGTTATTAACAAGAAACTTGAATTTTCTTAAACTGGGCACTCAGCAGATCTGCAAATACACGAGTCAAACAGCCAAGGTGTGCTATTTTAGATGGACATGATRTACTTACATCAAAGTATGCTCCTGCATGTTCTAATATCAGCTGAGTAGAATCTGGCTTATTTTTACAGTAGGTAACATACATCTGGAATTTGTCTGCCTGCAGAACAAAATGCAAATTTGCACAGCTTATCAGAGAGCATCATTCCTGTCTCAAAGTTTTCAGTGTTATCAGAGATCTTATCTTCCCTATCAAGAAACTGAGCTGTACAGAATTATATTCCCATTCAAAATCATGGCATAAAAGAATACATCAGGCAAGTAAGACTGAAAAAAAACCAGCTATGTATATAAAAGTAGGTTATTCAAAGCTAAGACAAACCAAATCTGCACACAGGTTTAGGCAACTTGCATACACTTCAAGAGCAGCTAAGCACTGGCATCTGACAGGAGTGCCTTAGTTGTTAGTGTGTTGTAGWGTTTGTGTTCTAATTGTAGAGTGCCTTAAACTCAGTTAAAAATACACATTTTACTTAAATTTGAACAAACAGGTACTTTTACTAATTTTGCAAATCAAAAAGGGATCTGAGAGCAAGAATACGCTCCTTCATGCCTCCTATCTCCCTTTCTACTTCTGAACATAAATCTAATTTCATTACCCAAGTAACGAAGCAATGTCCAACATCTTCTGGTAACTGTTCGTATTTTTCCAACTCCTTGAGAAATATACTGGGGGTAGAAAAGAAACGAATAGTACAAGGCACATGAAACATGTTAATTACAGCAATTTGTTYGGATCTATTATCTGTGAACAAAGGCCATTAGACAACTCTCTGTAATATCAAAAGCCTCAAGTTAAAGAAATAAAGATAAAAATCTAGAATAGATAAAAATGTGTAATAGAAGTACTAATATAAAATATAATTCAATAAAATTTCTGATGTGAAGATCAGAAATTGAACCAGCAGACATACAGTTAATACATAAGAATACACAATAATTTRGTAACTGCTATTTTGCTATTTTCTCCATCAAGAAGGTTTCCTACTGTTTTCGGTTTCAAGAAAAGCCCTCATCTCAATTTCAAAAAAAACCCCCAAACCTTGGTTTTTGGATACTCAAGTTCTCACGTTAACACAAGAGTATACAAAAAACTGTAAAATTAGGGTCTGGAATACGCTAGGYATATTTTACTACTTCAAAGAATCATAAGCCAATGCAAATGTGTTCACAACCAATGAAATAACAAAGAAGGAAGATTCAGAGTTTGATTTCTGTACAGAGATGTCCCTCAAAATTACTCCAGAAAAAATGGAGTGGATGAGTCTCTTTCATACTCCATACTCAAGTAAAGGTAATGATGCTAGGGCATCTCCACAGAAGTTATGAAGAGCCAAGAAAGAGCCCTACTCTTTTCCACTAACAGCTGCACTTGCATATCAGGAAGGAAAGTTCTAAAAGAATGACAGAGCCCTAATGTTTGTGCTGTGTTTGTATTCTGCTGAGTTCAGTGGTTTTCATCTCTTYGGAACAACTGAAAAACCTATGACAAAATTTTAATGTATCCAAATRATTTCTTAAATGCTGAAAAATGCCTGAGACTGAAAAACACAGTTTCTAAGGGTGTACCTACCTCTCTGCATAAAGGAACAGCTGAAATAATTTAGCAGTGCAAGAGGAAAATCTTCAGATTTTTTTAATGGAAAAGCATTCATTATTGATATACACAATATTTTCATTRGGAAATCCCTCAGGTCATCATTTGGATTTAGCAGTAGTATGGAAATGGAAGATAAGTCACTCACTTATTGTGGAACTCATAAATTTCCTGCATGTTTCCAAAGATAATGTGTTCTTTGTTTACAATACCAGGTGGGATCTCCTCGACTCCACTTGTCATTTCCCATAGATATGTCTGCCCAGAAGAAAAAAGATGTGTGAAAAGTGATGATAAACTCCCAACAGAAGCAGCCAGGTAYCTGTAAGTACACACTCGTGCAGAGAAACGAGGCAAAGATCAAACAGCAGCATCATCTCCAATTGTGACAGTGCCTGTTGTGTCAAATACACCTTGTGATTTTGACAGTGAAATACAAGTTCTAAAACTGACAATTTAACACAGTCCCTGAGACTTCATAATTTAAAATGCATAGTGTTCTTGACAACCTCTAATGCTTCAGGATATTCCTTATCAAGGTCATGTCTGCAGTCTAGAAGTTCATGCTTTGTGCAACAGCTACCACTGAACATTGGTTGCTTCAGCATAACAATTACTGGGCACTTTTCCATGGAATCTCACTGAATTTCTATTCAAAAAGTCAGCTAGTAGCACAACATGTGATACAGATAATAAGAGAATTAGCACAAGCTCTTCTCTATTGCCAGCAAAGCAAATAAAGTAAACCCCTCCTTTTTTTCCCTCCTCTCTCTAAAACTAAAACCCTGCACACAATTATGAATTGGGAAAGGAACAAATACTGAAACTCAGTACCGACAAAAGCAAAACATATAGGGTGAATTCTGAAATGGCTGTCATCAGATGCAATTTTAAGTTTCTTMTCAACAGCAGTAAAATTACTTAATTCAGTCCTATGATTTCAARCCAATCATGCTCAGCTATTAAAAACAGGAAGAAACAGAAAGAAACGGATTGAATCCTGCCTTCAAAGATTAGTGAAAAAAGAAAACTTACATCCATGCATTCCCGGAGGTCTCTTACRTAAGCCTTTTCTGTCTGAATTAGCTCAGCCATAATGAACCTTGGGTGACAACAGAAAGAATAATCAAATTTCAGTCTGTTAGACCACTACGAATGCATAATAACCAGAATACATCTTTCTCCTCATCAGCTCTTACTTTTCCACTGAAGCAAGAAAAAATCTGAGAACCGAAATGTGAAGAAAGACAACAGGTGAAGGAAACCTAAGAGGTAACACCCCTCCATTACTAACCAGCACAAAATGAAATGGGAAAGGAGATAAAAGTTTTTCTCTAACACTTTTCACTGCTACAGTCATTTGACTTTTGTCTTTTATCCCACCCTTACACATTTATTTCACATTATTTCTAAAAAAGAAAAAAGCATTTTAAAGGAAGTCTAACAGTTTTGAAAGTTTAACATTCTGTCATGCTAGAATTATCTGTGAGAACAAGCATGTGAATAAATGGCAATAARAGATACTGAGATACTGCTATCACTCTCTTTTTACCATTTGTATGATTTCTAAGCTGCCTGACATGCCATGACAGTTGTTTCATTTTCAGGATTGATTTGTGCAGTCTCATTGATGAAAAATAAATAAATGTATTACTCTTTCCTGCGGGCAGACTTCCGTTTTTCTTCATTAAGCTCATGAGCAGCATCGCGCAGTTTCACCTCTGACCCAGGGACACTGGCTGGGATTATATCCAGCTGCAAACTTTTGCTCTTTATTAAAGAAAGGAAGAAATGATTAAGGAAGGAGACAGGAGAAAACAGCAGCTAAATCAAATGCATGTAGAGCTTGTTTATCTGTCATCACACTCAAATTTCTCTTACCGATTTATTGGAATCGGAGGAAATACCCAGAGCTTTCTCTAAAGAGGTCCTGTATTTCTCCATGCGCAGGGAAAAGTCTCTGTACCTCTTATCCACTGCTGTGACACATTTTTTAATCTCTGTTGCATGAGCATGCCCTTTTTCACAAAAGCCATCAGCCAGCTGTATCAACAACTTCACCCTCTCTTTGGTTTGCTATGAAAACAGGAAAATATCGAACAGTTACAAGCTCTACCTGTCATGCAGGGGGTCGTTTTGCTTAACTGCTACTAAGTGGAATTAGAGAAGAAACTGAAGGAGCTACCTTCCTCCTCTCTTCCCAAAACTTCTTTAAACAGATACATTTTACCCAATAAAAATAGCACAAGATTAATGTAGGCTTCCTTGGGCCTTATTATTACATGACTAGAAGCAGATTGTTTATTTTTCTTTGAAAAATGTGCTTCATATCTAACCCAGAGATTAAATTCTGCTAGGCACGCTTTTCAGCATGGGTACTCTTGCATCAGTACAAAGGCATTTTGATGCTAAAGTGCTCAYTACCAGTGAAGCACTGGTATTGGACCTGACCCACAGTCTCAAGAATCTACCCTTTTTAGACACCACCGAAATGCTGAGATGGAAGTAAGTCTTGTTATATATTTTACTCTTTAGTGGATTAAGAATACGTCCTTTACATCTTTTCTATATAATGCTTTGKTGGCACAGAATTGTTTGAGAGAAACTAAGAGAACAAGTAGTTACTACCAGATCTGTAAGTGCTTTTCCCAAATGACAAGCTGCCTAAAATTATGCACTTTCTTCCATGTTAATCATAAATCATCCACAATGGATGATTTATACATCCATCTCTCTCTCAGCCATGAGTGAAGTGTACTGTCATGGCCCTTGCTAGCAGAGAGTTAAGCAAAATAGTTAATAGTTAAGCAAAATAGTTAATAAAGACGTAACTCTTACGTTAWTTGAAAAAAAAAWAWTTCCCTCTTTTTTAATTCTTTTTCTTCCCTAATGGTCCCTCATCCAAGTATTTCTTCTTSGTATGGAATTAGTAAGGGCTAACACAACTTCCCAACAGGTAGCAAAATGCCAAGGTAGTGATACAAACATCCTTTCAAAAGGTGCACAAACATTATCTGCAGGCTGACAGAGGAAACCAGGAGGAGCAGTGGAGCTCTGCATACTGGAAGGGATCCAGCAAATCAAAGTCTGGAGCAAAGCTCACACAGAAGAAAACCCAGGTTTGAATATCAGAAGTGATCTCGTCCTTCTGGATTCTCTTTTCTCCCTTCCCACACATCCCCTGACCATCTCCATCTCCAAGCCTCTTCTGGGGTGATCCTTCAGAGAATTGAACACTTGCATACTTTCCTGGGCTCTACTATTTCTCTATGAAGGTTGGAGAGCCAGAGGGAGAAACAGGTGACAGTTTGAACAGGTGGCAAAACAAAACAGAGACAGGCTGCAAACCCAGGTACTTCAGTCATGCACTGGTGGTCTGTCTTTCACATGTGAAAAGTGGTAAGCCTCATGAGTGACATCTGCATCTCTGTAAAGGCCTCCAGAGATGCAGAATTACATTGTGCTGCCTGACTCAAAAAGCAGAATCACAGAATACTTCAAAATAAAATGAGTTACCCAACGAATAAAGCTTTAATTGTTTTACTATTTTCTAATTATTAATAATAAGCTGAATAATAATACAGCTTGTTGTGTTCCATATCCTAAATAAACGTTGAGTAATCCACTATCATGAAGATACAAAAGTGGAAATCCAAGACCCTACAAGGTTTGTAGGTATTGAAAACATTTTTAAGCTTCTTTACTATGATTCTGTCATGAGAAATCAATAGTACATAGAGCTCATGGAGCTCCAGTAACAGTGATTAACTGCTGGTTATCTTCTGGTTTATTCTACTCTCAGCAGACATACAGAGAGAAAGCCACTGCAAGTAAACAGATCTTGATGGACACACCCTTGGGGGATTTTTCTGATGGGTATGAGGAATTCATYTGTTTTATTTTGTTTCAAACCTTACATAATTCAACTTGCATCCAACTTGTTTAACAACAACCTGGACAAAGGAATGGAATGCACCCTCAGCAAGTTTGCTGATGATACAAAGCTGGGGGTACCGGCTGYGCTGCCACTCARAGGGACCTTGATAGGCTGGGGAGCTCAGCAGAGAGAAATCTAATGAAGTTCAGCAAGGGCAGGGTCCTGCACACTGTGGGGAACAACCCCAAGCACTGCCACAGGCTGGGGTCTGATCCATTGGGTAACATCTCTGTGGAGAAGGAGCTGGGAGTCTCGGTGGGTGACAAACTCACTAGGATGTGGCCAGGAAGGCCAAYRGCACCCTGGGGTGCATTTGAAGAGTGTGGCCAGCAGTGATCCTGACCAATTAGACATCTGACCCTAATGAGGCCAAATTTGGAGTATTGTGATCACTGGTCTCCACAGCTCAGGAAAGACAAGGAGCTAATGGAGAGGGTCCAGCMRAGTGACACAAAATGAATTGGGGYCTGGAGGATCTCTCYTGTGAGGAGACACTGAGGGAGCTGGSCCTGTTTAGTCTGGAGATGAGGTGACTSAGARGGGATCTTACCAAAATACAAAATAKCTCAAAGGCAGCTCTCAGGAGAGTRGTGCCAGACTCTYCAGTGATGCCCAGTGACAGGACAAGGACTAACAGCCATGAACTAAAACACAAGACATTCCACCTCAACATGAGGMAGAACTTCTTTACATTGAAAGTGGCAGAGCACTGGAACAAAMTGCCCAAGGATGTCATGGAGTCTCCCTCTGCGGMGACATTCAAAACCYACCTGGACACAGTCCTGTGTAACCTGCTCTTGGGGACCCTGCCTTGGCAGGGAAGTTGGACTAACTGATCTCCAGAGGCTCCTTCCAACTCTAAGTATTCTGTAATTTAGWGATAATTTTATTTATTTATTTTACCTTTGCTGTGATCTGAAATTCCTCATGTTCTTTTAACAACTCTTGAGTGTGCTGGATACTGGAACCAGTGGAAGTATGTGTAGATAAATAAAACTCGCCATTGTCATGAATCCATTCCAGAGCCTAAATAAAGCAATAATGAAAGAAAAGTAAGAGAAAAGGCAATATATTTTTGCCAACAGAAACCATCTGTAATCAGTATTTCACACACATAGTTTGGCCACAGGTGAATTTTACTCTATGTTACTTGCAGCAATCATCTAMTACCTCTACAATATCAAACCACTCATAACTCTGAAATAATTCACTTAGTCTCTGAAGCAATGCTTAAAGAACTAAAAATGACATGAATCTGAAGACTACAGGCAGTCCACTACTACAGGACCACAGTTCACTATTGAAAAGCTCTAATTGTGTCATAGTTTTGGTAGCATACTCCCCAGACAAGGAAAAAGAAAAAAGTCACTTTTTCGGTGCCACGTGCGACAGCTATACTCAGAAATATACATTTTCCAACTTGTAAAAATGTACATAAGACCACCAGATGTGTAGGCTAAACTTTCCAAGTACATAAGGTTTAACCATCACTCTTCTGCTGACACGTATTCCAGCCTCACAAGGCGTGGCCTGTGCTCCTAGAAATTAAACCTGCAGCAGAGAAGGAATGGTGACATGCCTCATTTAAACCTCGTTTAAACAATTAATGTATGTATAAGTAGAAAAAACCCCAAGAACTAAGAATTGCAAACTAAAATGGTTTCCCTTCCTCATCATGACACTTTATTTGCTCACTACTATGAAAAATRCCRATCCATGTTATTATTTATGCTTTAYCCACATTACCTGCTGCCCTTTTAAGCATAACTCAGTGGTCATGAGGAATCTGTGGCTCCTGGAAAAAGCAGGAGTCATCTCCAACTGCAGCATTACAGTAAAAATCAAACTGACRACTGTTCTGCAGCTCTAAATACAGGCTTCCTACAGCAGCATGCACAAGGACAGGAGCTTAGAAACTTCTCGTTTCTGACAAAGCCAACAGCAGATGTTCAAAKAGTTTTACACAGCTTGATTAGAACCACCTTACTACTAAATGCATGTGTATCCCCTGTATCTTCAGTAAATACACAGYGAACTACACAAAAATATAATACCCCAAAGAGAAGAAGTAGCAAATTGTTAGGGGGTCCTTACTCTTCCCTTAAAAGGATAAACTGAAATTATGAGACTTATCTATCCATATTACAAAGAACAGGAAAAATTTTATCTTGGACAGTAGGTATGTATGTTTGAAACACAGAGCCTTACACTGAATCAGAAAAGGCACTCTGTATTATAATTTCACCAATGATTTAAGCTCATCAGTGCTGTGATGAAACAAATTTGATTCCCTTATTCCCACTTAGAATGCTTTTCCTTCCTGGTGCAGAAACTGAAGTGAGTAGAAAGTCTTCAAAATTCAACACTGAATGTAAATGCCAGGACGCCATTTCCTTAGTCACAAACAAGTGCAGATGCAAGCCTGATGAGATGGGCCTATACTTTTGAAAAGCTGCTGATGGAAATAAACCAACAACTCTTGGACTTCTGTCAAAAAAGCAACATTTCAACCAATCACCTCTATGACACCCCTTGTCATTCAAATGTCAATCTTTGCAAGTGAAGACTCATATAGACAGGCAGCATGGTTACCACTAATATTACTAACAACATTTGATACTTCTCGCTTTTAACGTTTTAACCTCTGCGTTTTTTTAGTGTGTTTACTACACAATGCTGGAATGAAGATAAACAAAAAAACTTCCCCTCTTCAAATTGTAGAATGGTTCAGGCTGGAAGAGACCTAAAAGATCATGTAGTTYCAATCCCTCTRGMCATGAGAATGAAATGCCATCCTTTAATAACTTGCTGGCAGCTCTCTAGAGGCACAGTATGACAGAAAGCTCAATTTTATGTTAATTGCCACAATTTCAGTTTAGRTCAGCTCTCATTTCATGTGAGGCATCACTATAAGAACTGGAGAAAATAAGTTCAGGGATCAGGTAAGCCCTTAATTCTGAAAAGAKTTGAGAATCTACCATTGTCCTTGCAAACTAGTATGGTATCTTTTCCATCACAAGGACATTGAGTTCTGAAAGCACAATTAACAGGTTCTTCCAAATTCCAAAAAGAAATCTAAATGAAGAAAACAGTATTTCCATGTTTTTTGGCTAATCAGTGTGGAGTCCCATATATGGTTTGGTTCACTTTGCTTTTTGATGACTGAACTGGTGATTGCTGAAAAATAGGATTTACAATGAAAATGCTGACAGATCTTTATCTCCAGTGTTTGCCTGTTAGTTAGTAATCTCTATACAAAAACAAGTAAATCACGTGCTTGTCGGAGGTTTAAGTTGACGTTATTCCAAAGAGGGGTGGGAGGAGGGGCCAGGAAGGGGKGGTGGTGTTGTTTTAAAGAGGCATCAATCTTCAAATTCCCTTCAAGATTCATCTTGCATTAACTTATTTGTGAAAGCATGAAAGGCAGAGTTGAGAATTCTTTCAAGAGAGCAAACCAGACCAACAGTATTTAAACTAATGTCTAAATYAGCTATCAGAAAGAAATGAAAAATTAGTTATTTGAGTCCTTTAAAGCAGATCAGACTATATTTTACAYTATGGGCGTTGTGTCCTTTTCTGCAGAACAGGAACAGATAGCTTCCTTCCTTTGTCTTACTACCAGKTTTTTTTTTAAAAAAAAGAGTGTAAAAAACTGTTGCAGATCATCCTATTTACCCATTCTGCCTTGAAGCCCCTACTTATTTTTAAGGAATGTGTTTTGATTAGTGAAGGAGATTTTTTTGTGTATATGGTAGTTACTTAATAGTTCTTTCCAGGCTGATAAACTCAACAAAATACCAAGAGGTGGATCTATCATGCAGGAAACCATGAAACCAAATACATAAAACTGAAAACCCAGAGTAATTCAGTTATTATTGTTTAATGAGTTATCCAACTTGTCAGATTTCTGGAACTGCCAATCAACTTAATTAGGTATTTTTCCTCCAACATCTGAGAAAAATGCTGCTGCCTGTAATTTCCCCAGACAAATTAGGTGTGTGTGTAGAAGTTAACAAGCATAACAATTTGTCAAACACAAGCTTGCAGAAATTAGATTTGCCAGTACCAGATGAAGYTGGAAGAAGCAAAACATCACCTTTAAGTTAAAACAGTTACAATGCCCTGCCTCAACAAATTTAGCTGTTCTCTATTAAGCGGAGGCAAATAATTCAACTTTCTACTTTGATCCTTCTGATCTTTCAGCCATTTGAAATACTGAAGTCAATGACAAATTGTTACTGTGAGAAGACAATGCATGTCAACCCTCAAGCACACCCAAGAGGATTTTCATGTGAAACCCTCACCTGTTTGGCGCTTCTTTCAAACACCACGTACTGCTGGCATTGATCAAGACGCCTTTTCCGCATGGTCCAGTAATGCAGCACACGGTTCTCCCTCTGGAAGAGTTCATTCAAGATATCTGAAGAAATGAAAACAGAGGTTATGACAAGGAAATTTAAAATAATCACACTAAAATCAGGGGAATAAAATACTCTACATTGTAGAATTTACTATACACTTACTCTTCATATTACTCTTTGCTTTGCTTTTTCCTGATCCCTGAAACAGTRTTCCTTTCTCATTACTTACAGAAATGCTGGCTAATGAAACTAAAGATGCAATTAAAATTTACTACTGACACCTTTTTTTCCCTCAAATATTTTTCATGAGGGGCCTGCCACCGCTTATAGAAGGATTGAAAATGTAGGCTGACAGTTTTTGATGGGGTTTCCTCAGAAAGAACGAGCATGCACATGTAATTGMAACCTGCTTAACATCTCATACTAATTTCAATAAAAAATAGAGGAGTTTTTAATATCACTCTCCTATGAAGTATTTAAATTATTTAATACATGTGAACAAATGTACAGCCTTAGGTCACCACAAGATCAAATGCACCATAAACAGACATTATATGTACAGAAGAGCAAGTAATAAAAACAGACAACTACTAAGTTTGCAATTCTCTCTTAAAAAAAATCAACCCCGACAGTGTATAATTGAATAAACTGACTTGTTAAATATGAATGTTCACTGAACCTTGAGAGAATTTCCTTGAGTTAATCAAATAATTAACTCCACAGTTTGTTATTCCTGAATATCAGGAACTGTCTGCCATTGCAAATTCACATCCAAATCCCACATGTCCAATATTTTTAATTCTTCCTAGCAAAGACTTTGTGCTTACAATATGCAGAAGACTATCTGAACTCTGCTTCTGTAATGCTTATGGCTTTTCCATCAAAGAAATTGTAGTATTTTCCTGTGAAGCTCATTCTACCCACTGCTGCTTCCAGAGCAGCAGCCCTACTTGACTTTGCAGCTACTGCAAACCCAGAGGGCAAGCTGAACACAGGGGAATGGGGACACCCAATGTCTCCACCAGATGATTCTGTTGGAATTGCACAGAGCTGAAAGGCAGGTCCAGCAGAAGYAGAAAAGACCACAAAATGTCAGTCTTTACATCAACACTTTACTCTCTTTTCCACTTATACCCAGAGCTGGCTATTTTCCATAATCCATAATTACAAATGGAATCTATCAGGTGCTAGGTRTCTTAAGGTCTCTGCATTCTGCTTTCCCACTGTGCAGGTCCACCATGCTTTACATCCCAAAAGCTAACAACTCCAAGAAACAGTTYGACAGAAAAACTCAAATAACAGGAAGCCTGAGGGGAAATGCATCTTTGTCTACCTCATCAGCGATCTGGGACCAAACACAACCACTTGTGATAGCCTCCCTGAGGATTATAAAACCTGTCTGCATCACTGCCAACATCCTCCTGCTTAGAAGCACCATATTCTCACTTGCCACAGGGTGCTGAGATCACCCAGAACTTGCKTTTGGTTGGGATCTGGTCACTGTGGCCAAGGTTTTATTTTCTGCTGGTCAGGCTCCCCTCAAATATGCCTGATCTGTCCCTTAGCCAAGCTATGAGYTGATCTGCTATGAGCCTCCCCTGCTTTCTCAGTTTTATTTCTGCCTTATGTCACCTCCAAAACACTTGCTCAGAATATATGCCAGATTTCGGGAGGCAGGGAGGTGGAGTGGGTGGGACACAATAATCATTGTACAATGCWGCACACCCAACTGGACACACCATATAAAAACAGACATCTTGACAGTGATGCAAGCAAAGTAGTTCTGACAAAGAGCAAGCGAGGTCAATTCAGCAAATTGGAACAGCATTTGTTCCGTCAGGACAYGATACAGATGGCAAGGCAGTGAGAGATATTTGGCTGGGCACTGTTAGTGTTAGTGCCATTAATTTCTTGGACTGACAAAGAGGAGAAAAATATTCTATAAACTACTCGAAGGAAGTTATAGAACATCAATATTTAATACTAGGTTTGGAAAGGSATCTCTGTATCTCAAGCCACCTGAACTACAGTCCCTGCTGTTGTAATTTACTTTGGTTTCAGCATTTGTTAGGATTGTTCCCTAAACTTTCAGTTTATTTTCCAGGCTCAAAGAGCTCTCAGCTGTCTCTATGCATCCTGGTCCCTTCTATCAACCTACCTAAAACTACAAGCACCATTAGACAAGTTCCTGCACTGCATTCAATCACTGCCTGTACAGCAGGGGCCGGCAACTGAGATGCACACAGACTTAGCAGCAGAAATAAACATGATGATGGCTCTTATTTCTGAGTTTGCAGTAATTGTCACCAACTCAATCCACCTGTCACAGCACAACTGTGTGTTTAGGTCACAACTCTTTCCTAAATGAGACAGTATTTTKGTACCCTTAACTGCATATCACAGAAATTACTTACACTGGTATGCAGGGTCAGAAGGACACCTCTCAGAGTTCAGTACCACTGCAATTCCTTTGCCTATGAAGCATGTGCTTAGCCAGACTTTGCCTAGATTACAACATCACTTTTTCGGATATCAAAATCTGCTGCTGGGAATAAGAATCAAGTATGCCACTGAATGAGGTTTTTGAAAAATGTTCAGTAGTTCTGCAGAAACTCAAGGGTCACCCAAGATTTGAAAGCATTAGTTTATATAATATATACTGATTGCAGTCTGCCAGTTTCAAGCATAGATCTGAGTGTGCAATGCTCTGTAAGAATGTATATAACCTCCCTTTCACCAAAATAAAATAAACCATTTTTCTCTATTTAGGAAAGAGATGAAAAGTGATCTTTTTTTTTTTTTTTTTTTTTTTTTTTTTTNGGAAGAGCGGAGTGAACTTCTAAATCATTTGGTCAGCTACCACCATACTGTTGAGACCTACCAAGGAGGAGCCCTCATGAGTTCCATCTTAACTCATTTTTAATTCTCAGAAGCATATATTACACCGTTTATGGGCAAAGAGTGGTAGGGCGAATTGCTTATTTTCTTCTGTTTGGGGATTTTTGCTGCTTTTTTCATTTCTTTTAAACATGTCTCACTCATACAAATTTTAAATGTACACAAAACATGCATAACACTATGGTTCTGACATATAATTATTATTCTTAAGGACACTAGTAGACATCTTCCTACTATTTTCTCATAAGAACACATTTAGCTTTCTCASAATGATTGTTTCTATACAGATTTCAAAACTGAATTTTTTAAAAGTTTGTCTAATACTCAGTAAGTGTGGTAGTTACAACTTCCTGCTTATTTCTGCTCTGTTTTCTTAGTATCTTACAGAGAGAAGAGTTAAGTGACAAATGTCAGCTTCAGTTATTGATACTGCTGRCATTTGTGTTGAGATTTTGTCTTGTTCAGTTCTATAAATGTTGATGTCTTGGGGACAGATGTCAGCTCTAAATGCTCAAGGTTTYAACTGCCACAATCCAATTATTTCCTAAAGAGCAAAAAGTATGGTCAATACCCTATTCTCTTTCCAATATAAAAAATTCAATACAGGAAGACCTTCAACTTGAACAGTGTCAGATTTTCATTTGAATACTGTCAGTAAATTTACTGGGTAAATTTAACACAAACTGTTTTCCCCTTGTAGTTAAAGTGAAGCAGTGAACAYGGCCTTTTCTGATAGACATCAAGTAAATTAGAGCGGAAGTGACCTCTGGAGGCCATCTATTTCAATCTCCTCTTCAAAGCAGGACTACAAAGCTTTCCAAGGGTTTGTTCAACTAAGTTGTAAAAATTCTTAGGGGTACAGATCCTACTGCCTCTCTGGGCTACTTTCTTACTCCATCTTGCTGTAAACACTTTCTCCCATTCAGAGTTTTCCTTGCTGCAGCTTTTCCTCTGGTCTTATTGCCATGTTCCTCTTGTGTTATTTCCTCTGGTCTTATTGCCATGTTCCTCTGGCTACATCATATGCATAACCTCCTTTTGAGCAGGTGCAAGCAGCAATTAATTAGAAATTAGCCTTCTCTGATTTTGATACTGTAGCTTCAAAATGTCAGTCACAGCTTCAAAATGTACAGTCCACAACAGCATTGGCAATTTAGTTAGTAAAATGCAGTATTTATTTCTGAATGCCCCTGAAATCTGTTCTGCTACTACAGCCATTAGTTACACTATTAATACACTATAAATACACAATTAATTTTTGCACTTCTGTCCCTCAAAGCCCTACAGGTCACTCTCTCTTTCCACTTCCTAGAATGCACAACACATTCAAGCGGTACAATGTATCATTAATCTTAGTATATCATTATCAATATCATCAATAACACAATATTATTAATTTTATAACACAATATTATTAATTTTAGCAAAAGCCAAGCCTCACACTGGAGTTCTTTCCAGCTTCACCAAGCTACTATCTATCTACACAATGAGATTAAACATGATGTGAGTTACCCTATACTTCATTAAGTTCCTCAGCACTGATTCAAACTATCTAAAGGGCCCAAGGGCACCATTCAAGGGATAATCTTGCATCCCTCTGGCACACCCAAAGAACTTGCAGAGTGTAGGACACTAACACACTGAACAAGCTTATAGTGATCAGCTCCCATTTGGCTTCAAACCAAACATTACCATGTGGAAGTTTACTACCTCATTGTCTCAATAAAAGCAGCACATTTGAGTCTCAGATAGAAAGAAGATTAGGTGTAAGCAGCAGATAAAAGAATTCCAAGCAACTTCATTTGAGTATAAGAGACTTTGAAGACTGTCAGTTCCTTCAAAGTGTGTGTGCAATTTGTTTCCTGTTAAGTCTGACAGAACTCTTTCCACTTGGGCAGGCTTCACTACCCCTGCACCACACATACCACACAGCACATGATGACCACATTCTTGTGAGAAGAAAGAGAACAAGAAGCCCCTTACTTTTCACTTGTTGTTCAGGTGCTTTGATGTGTGTCACCATCCCTGGCATGTTGACACTGTTCCTGTGCAGGTATTTCAGGAAGACATCAGCATTCCTCCGAGCCAGCGTGCAAGCCTAGAGAGTCAGAGGTATAACTTTATTTCAAGATGCACAAATAAACATCCAGCAGAGATCAAAGACCTTCCTCACCCCCTTTTTGTACATTTGTGACCCTCTTCAATTTTGGAAAGAGTTGCACGTTAAATATGTCTACAAGTAAGCCAAACCAACCCAACTATTAAAACAGTTTTTCTGACAAACAGCAGTAAAACTTACCTAGTGGGAAAAAAACCAGAAAAAAAGCAGATAAACAATAAACAATATAGTATTCCTTTTTTTCTGAAGAACCTGAAAGGCAATTACCTGCTCTAGGGCTTTCAGCATGACTCAGAGCTCACAGCGAAGTTTGTTTAGTGTATGTGCCATACACCACCTAAAGATGTTTACTGCATACACACAGTGCACATGCTTATGTACTCACTTGGATATTCCAAAACATCCATTAGTACTTTAAACAAAAGTGAATGCTCTGCTGAAGTGAAACCAAAAGTGTTAAAATAATAATACCTGCCCTTAAAACATTAAGGCAAGGCCTTGAGAGCTTTCAGTCCTTGCCACTATGCTGCAAACACTCAGCTCAACTGTCCTCTTCATCTTAACATGTATCAAATACTACATGTGGGCTGGTTGCCTAATTTTTACATGCAAATTATGGAATGCTACTTTACAAAGGCAGAAAACGGGAGAATGCTTTGATACAGTAACAAAGACACTAAGTYATTTCTTATACCATTTTAAAACAAAGATTAGTAATTCATGCCATTTGCAGAAGGATCTATTAGGCAGTATACTTAGAGYTCTGTTAATACGTTTCTGAGTGTTGTAATCTGTGTAATGAGAACAAAAAGGTTTTTAACAAAGAAGTTTTATACTCTTAGCAGTCTTTCATGGTGATGCTCGAAAACGCCTTTGATAACAGTTAGTTACATTACTCTGCAAGCACATGCTACACATTTAATTCAGTATGATCAATAACCTTATTCACTAGAACATTGCTGGAACAAAAATCTTTAATTTATCTGAAGACTATTACACAAAACCCAACTACTCCCAGATGCTTGTCTAGCAATTTCCTCCTTCCATACTGCACTGCAGTCCCAGTACATCTGAGAGCTGCTCTGATGCACAGGCAGCAATGGCACTGTGTGACTGTCACTTCTCTTACAAAGCAGCAGCCTTGAAGCATTCTTTAGAGTGACAGTTGCTCAAAGCAGTGACTTCCAATTCCTCTTCAGTCACACTGGGAGCTCTGACATCCACTGAAGTTCAACAGGAAATGTATTTATAAAACTGGCTACAATTTTATGCACTTGGCAGTGTTCTCTTAATCACTGTCAGAAGCAGTTAACACGCCACTTCCCACATCTTTGCAGTTGGGGACATACCTGTAGTTTGGAATGAGCACTGTTGCTTTCCACAGCCCTTTCAGCACTGTAAGAGCTGTTTGCCTGCATGCTTCCCAAGACACAGGAGACTGCAAAARGTCCCCAACCTTACCTTCAGAAAAGCTTCCTTCTGTTCCAGGTGTTTGCTTATCATGGGAGTAACATGATCTGTTTCAGAGTTGGGACCCAGTTTGTCTGCTCCCCCACACCAATCTTCTTCTCGTTTATATTCCTGCTCCAGGCTTTCCAGCACACTGCACACCTTTCAGGAAAAAGAACACCAATTCAACAACGCAAAAAAAATCAAAATTCAAGCCTCAAAAAAAGAAAACTAATCTACCCCTTACATATACCCCCGAGCTTCTGACATGTTTTGACTGGGACTTAAGAGAAGGCAACAAACTTTGGCATTAGATTGGCAAGAACTGGCCTGCTTAAGCAGAATTGCTGAGACTGTCCCTAAAGTTGTTCTTCTTTCTCTGCCGCTGTGACTACATAGTTTTGGATGGACTTAAGTTGTGACTGCAGAGGATGCAACCYTGCCAACCTTCCCCCAAACTTTGCTGTGGACAAGGAGATTAAGCTGCTTTTTCTGACTCCCACACAAAAACCAGAAGTAGCCATCAAATGAGTAAATACACCCAAACCTCATCAATCAAATGATGCTCTTTTATGCCACACTGAGGAATCAGCCAAGGCAGACACAGATCATGCAGCATTTCTATACCTGTTCAGAAGTTTTATAGAAGGCAACAGAGGCATTCACAAGCTTGAGACGATCCTCCATCTTCAGCATCAGCTGTTGCCAATGGGAAGCGACCTTCTCTGCACACTCCCGGATCATATCCATATCATAGTGATTAGCCTGCAGCATYGCCTCTGCCTTCTGCTGAACCTGCAGGGCACTTTGATGTGTTTTCTGACAAGAGGTGAGAAGTCAGGAGTTCAGTGGAGCACTTCAGTTCATTTCCTTKAAGACCTCAGAGGCTCACATTTCCACTGTGTCAATGACACTTCTATGCACAAATACCCACCAACTAAAAATAACTCTCTTACGAGTTACTGTGTGATTTCTCTATGCAAATACAAAGGAAATAAATCCTGTAGAGATTCATCACCAAATCAACACTTAAGAGCAGTTAACAAATAGTAACTGGCTAGCATTAAGTCACATGTGACGTATCTATGTTGCAGTACGTGTTGTAATTATGAATTTCAGTTTTATTTCCTTTCCCTTCATAGTGAGAAAAAAGAAGATGAAAAAGATGTATCTSATTTTGGCAATCTTTACAGCTTTAACTTTAGTGTTTTGCACATCAGTACCAAGCAAATAAAGGTGCAGGCATGCAGACCAATACAAAAAGACAAATTTCTATTGACTGTAAGCAAACTTTTTAAATTGTATTTCTCTGTGCAGAGAAATACTTGCCTAAAATCAGGTAATTTACATATTAAGGGGTTAAATACTATTAAGTATTATTCTAGCTGAATAAAGAATGACCCAGGAAACATAGAACTTTGATTAACAGCTAGAGGTCTCACAATTTTTGTACTTGAGTTACCAAAGCTCTCAAAATGAGGGTGCATATAGAGCAAATAGTAATTAAAAAAAAATCAAGAAAGAGAAAGCATAAAACTCTGCCAGTCAGGTAAATAAACATTAAGGAGTTACCACAAGAGTAACTTCTGAAAATAGTCTACCCAAACAATCATAACACTGCTAATATTATCACTAAGTTACTCAGTAGTGCAAGTAAATTAATAACACTGCATTCCAATCAATCTTAAGAACTCTGCCTATATTTTTTCACCAATACGACCAATCTAATGAGTTTGATTTGAAGTCATGGCAAGGGGATTGACACACTGCCACACACAAGTTTCAGTGAAACCTACTGTCAAATAAAAACGGAAGCATAAAAGGATGACCTAAAAATACACAAACTGATGCTTTCTGTTTCATTTATTCTTTACTTTTTTACATTTAACATTACAGTGTATATTCTAGGAAAGGAAAAACAAATGAAAACACTATTTTCAGCAAAATTGCTGTGAACAGCTATCACTTTACAAAGATGCAAAAAGGCACAGAGATGTTCACCTGGAAGTGAAGCTTCAAAATGAGTAAGAACAAAAAACCCCACTTTCTCAGTAAGTGTTTTCATCTCTTTGCCATGAGTTCAACAGCTTTTGCTAAACTGAAAATATTGTAGCATGCATCCAAGAATGCTATTCACAGACAACTGTAAATACAAGTCTGTGGTCACTAAAATGGTGCTTTTACCTCTATTGC
This sequence comes from Malurus melanocephalus, assembly GCF_030028575.1. Classification (NCBI taxonomy): domain Eukaryota; kingdom Metazoa; phylum Chordata; class Aves; order Passeriformes; family Maluridae; genus Malurus; species Malurus melanocephalus. The sequence goes on along the minus strand of NW_026623257.1, from coordinate 1,546,291 downwards.
ATGTTGAAACTGCTCATGCTCCCTCTGTAACTGTTCTGCCTCCTGCAAAGAGCTAGCAGTGATAAGCCCAGCATTTAACATTGACTCTCCATTTCGAATCCAGCCCAAAACCTGTAACAAAAGAGAAGACCATGAAATACACAAGTCCACTTCCAACGAGCAAAAAAGCACCATTGCAGGAGCAAAAACATTTAGAGCCACATTAGTACTGAAATAACTAAGTAATTTGTTAGATACATAATACAGTGAATTTTATATTAACATACTACAGTGAATTTTATATTGAGTAAGCAAAGTGAATGATATTCACTGCAATTTCACTGAGCTACCAACCCACAGCTTGCAGTTAACTACTACATGCCTGTGGTTTCAGTTCATACTTTGAAAAAGTTTGTGCTTCTGAATACCGTTTCTGTCACCTCAAATGCTGGAACAAGTTAGAAGCAATATTTGGGCAGAAGCCACAGTCAGTAATGTAGATTGAGGATACAGAGCTTAGTAAAAAGTATGCAAATAATTTTGGATATTAATGTTGAGAAAAATGTGATTACTGAGTGTCCTTTTAACTGATGAAAGATTTTAATTTTTCAGAATGTGCCTTCTTTGACATGTCCAACGAAACTGGAAGAATGCCTGGCTGGGCAGAAGTCTCAGGAGGCCACCTCATACATTCATTATCAGCAGCAGGAACATGCAACTTTTAGACCCCTCCAAAATATCTCTACCTTGCTCATTACTCAAGACRCCAATCTCACACTTTCAAYAGACTTTTCTAATAAGAAGTCTTTCAAATCTCTCGCTTTAATKTTAGCTGATTTCATTTCTCCTGCYCACAACCAGMRASRAAAAAAAAAAAAAGAAAAGGACATTTTCTCCCTCTTAGCATCAGTTTTGTTTTTCCCTCTCCTCTCTCCATCAGGAACATATTCTAACTCCTTCCTTTAGACTTCTCTTACCTTGTTGACCACAAGGTCTCTTCAATTGCTCTCATGTCAAGTTACCTGCCTTATTTTCTCACTGCTCTTTTATGTGYTCTTTTATGAGCTCTCTCCAGTTGATAATCATGTTCAGTTGTAATTTTTCAAATACTGAGTGAAACAGGGAATAATTCAAGTTATTCACTGTCATCAGTACAACTATTCTATGGAACTCTGCCCAGCCAGTAATTACTGCTGTATTTCTTCAGCTGATTATTCTTTCCAGTACATCATGCTCTGTATTTTTCACTATTAAAACTCGTATTCATCTTAAAGCATAATTCTCCTGTACATTGAGATAATTGTGAACTRTAATCCAGTGTCTTCTGAAGAACTCAAGCCCCTTTTCCAGCTTCTTTTGCATTTAACTTTAAAATTTAAAAGCATAATCTCCATCATGTAGATTTTTTGACTGAGAACATGAACTAGTGATATCCAAATATAGACAAACACAATTAAAAAGAAAAAATAATTTCCAATCCATTGAGTCTCTTGATAACTTTCATTATTATGTTTTTTTTAGCAAGTTATCATTCTTCATAATGTAGTCACATATGATATTCTTATAGTAAGTTAGGGCCAGACAGATAGACAGAGCTAAACTATTTTAAAAGCTTTAATACTGCTTTTCCACCCCTTCCAGAAGAGTTGTTACCTTGTCAGAAAAAAAAGACGTTATCAATGGAAAGCTATGATTCATTAACCTGTGTCGACCTTTTCTCCTTTTGTCACTGTTCAAGTTTAATAATTACTTGTYTCAGTATTTTTCCTGGGAACTGTGTTAAACTAGCTGACCTATAATTCTCCCTTAGCTACTCCTTTCCCACTTTTAAGAAGCAAATGTTGAGTTCCAGGCCTTGAGAACCTCATCCAATCTCCTGCTATTTGGGAACAACAAGCTGTTGTCTATGACAGTATTTCAGGCAGTTTTCTAGGTATTCTAGAGTGAATTTCTTTAGGCCCAGTTGATTTAAACTTCATCAGTTCTTCCAACTATTTTTTCTACTAAATTATTTTAGACCTTCAACCATTGCTAATAAATATATTAACYACCAAGTCAGTTAGCTCTTGACATTAAATATTCCCATCTAGTGATCCACACATGGCACTACCGATGAATGCATTAATGCACTAGGTCATTACTAAGTTATCAGGATGATATGACTRTACTTGTAGACTGGAAACGTGCAGAACCCAAGAAAATGACCTATCAAAACACAATTCCACAAAACCRAAAGACATATCTGGTCTACATCCAAAGTATACTCTAATGTGTCTGACAGCTCAAAGCAACTGAGGTTTAGCCATCCTGACAGAACATCCACTCCCTCAAATCTGCACTACAATCTCACCCTCTGTCTTACACTTACCCAGACTGCAATATGGTTATATTATTAATGCAGTTTTTTACACTTCTGTCTGCACAACAAATAACTAACAAGTTTTTTTGACCCTGATAGCACGCATTTGAATTCTCCTATATAAATTCTGGAAGTTTGCAGAAAAGAGTATGTCTACAGTGCAGAAGGGAGGGCATGACAGCACCTTAGATGTATAACTGGGTGCACATTCTGGTCCCCTGGGGAGAAAGCACTGGGTCAGGTGCAGCCTAGCAAGCAAGGGGAAGATGGCTCTGGCTTTGGAACAACCTCTCCTGCTGCAAAGGAGACACTTGCAGATCACAGCCTGGGGGCTGTGAAAGGGACCCTGAAAAAAAGCTGGGAGTTTCTAGTTGCTAAGGCATTTGGAGATTGTTAACACTCAGGGGAGCAAGCCTGGGTAAGCCTCAGGAGCAAGAAAAAGGGCAGCTTCTGATGCTGCAGATGGGTCCGACTGCAGATAGAAACTAGACTTAGAGAAAAAAAAAATTATCTGCAAGAACACAGAGGCAGAWGTCTTTTTAAACCCCTTTTTTATTTCTATTTTGCCTTACAAAGGAAATTCTAAGTTCCTTCTCTCCCATAAAAAGTAATTCTTCTGGGTATAGTGTAACAAAACACACCTTTTTAGGGTTCTTATACATCTAGCCTTCTTCAGAAAATTTTACTGCAGAGTGCTTAAGTAGCACCAATCAAAAGCTCCTCTTGACTTGGCATCCCATTATATACAGCAGAGACTGCTAGAACAGAACATGCCATTTCCAACACAAAGACTTGTCCTCCTGCTTGGTACAGGTCAGGGTGCAAGTGCACAAGCTGTGAAACTCACAGGAGGACATCTGCCAGCAGTACTTTCCCCTTCCCTCTTCTGTGGCTCAAGGGGAAAATGTAAGCACTAGTAAATAGGGAGCATGTTCTTCTTCCAGGGGTGCTGCCTTCAGGGTTTACTGGCATGTTCCCACCATATCCATGTCTGAGTGAATCACAATCCCCATCCTTCCCCTTGCAACCTAGAAGWAGTATCAGATGCACATCAGCAAAAGTGTGGAAATGAAACAAAATTTGGGTCACCTGGGACACCTGAAAGGATCAAATAGGTAGGTCTGTACATGAATGCTTGATTCAAGATTATTTTCTTGGACCGATTTTTGACTAACTAAACATGATCACGAGACAACCTGCCTCAGTCTGCTGTCTTAGCTGTGTTTTCATATCCATATGGCACTACACAGAGTGCCAGGATACCCTTCMTGAGTAATATTTTGGAATAGTCAGAGCTCAAGCACCAAGCTAAAAGATCTCTTTGTGAAAACACAAAGCAGCTCAAGGTACTCTTGAGGGTTGGTATCTGTACATCCTTGTATATATATGAATACATAGTTATATATCCAGGAATATACACCATGATCCGAACAGCAGAAAATTCTGCACTGAAAAGCCTTAATGAGCATACTGAAACCAACTGGATTGGGTTTGGAGCTTGGTAGGGATTTTGACCTTAAGCAGAGCAAAGCATTCATTCTACAAAGTGAGTATGTGGGAGTGACTGCAGCAATAAGTAATCCAACAGCTGTATTTTAGGTGATTAATAAAAAAGGTTTGTCTGGCAAACATGTAACTGGAGTTCTGGATGAGACAGACATTCTATTAAATATTTCTCTGCCTCCACCTACTCATATGTCCCTGCCCTGTAAAAAATGGTCACATTTTCCTTTCCATGTTGTTTTCCCCACGTACAGCTGTCCCTTTTTATTTCAGTCAGCGTTCTCTTTCCCCCTATCTTCCTTCCATGGTTTTTCTACACTGTGATTTTCTGTCTGGTTTCGCCCTTTCTGCACCTATTACACATCAAGTTGACAAGCAAATTCTTTGCAGGTTTTCTTTAAACCTCTGTTTGTCTTCTGGCTCTTCTGCTTCCTCCTAAGCCTGAGGCTTGATCTACAAAACTTCGGTGCCACAAAGCAGAACTGATACAGTAGTTAAGGAAGAAACAATACTGAATGGTTTTGTTTACCTTCTGTGCTTATTTGATAAAAATTCACTAAGCACCAAGTTTGACTACCTAGTACTGAAGAGAATCTTTGCAAGTATTTGTCTGAACTCCTACAGTGTTCCAGTCTAACCTCTTCACATGACTACAAGCTATATATTTTTATGTATTTTATATAAACGTGTGTGTGTGAATGTGTCTGTGTGAAAATACAACAGCAATAMTGTTGCTTTGGCAGGAAAAGTTCAAATGGAAATACAGTTAGAATTCTTGCTGCAGAGATAATATCCCATCTACATAATAAACATGCTTACACCTAGTTCAGCAACAATAAAAATCTAACAGAAAATCACAGAAATTGAACTGGAAAACCATGTGTTCACCACTTCAGGCCACAAAATATAAACAAAACAGACTGAAAAGGAGGTTTACCACTTCATCTTACTCTCAGGTAAAGCACCTACTGTGACCTGCTAACCTATAAAATTTTTTCCAGTGAAAATGAGACAGAAGAAGATCACGCTTCCTGATACTTAAAAAATTTAAATAAATCAGATGTGGTTTTCGCAAAAGGCAACTGAAATCACCAAACTAAGAGTTACTAGCCTCAAAACATTCCAAAGGGCTCAAAAGAAATCCTATGAGACAATATATTAACATTCAGTTTGAGTTCAGTTTTAAGGCCTCAGGCTGGGCAAGTATTGCAGGTTAATCTGTACAGCAAAATCTGGAAAACTACAACACAAACATTCTGTCACCTACATGTTCATGTATGTTTCTTTAAAAATTCMCACCTATTATGGCATTTAATTCAACATAAAATCCCTCTTGACAGAAGTGTGTTCTAGGTATRTAAAACAGAGTATGTTTTTTTCTTCCAAATCCCAGTCTACCAAGAAAAGACARTTGGCTAGGTTAGAGTACTACCTAKATCTTTAYCTGAAATCCTATTTCCAGGACTTTTTTAAGAATCTAAATTTGAGCTTCCATTTCAGCCAGGGCTAGCAGCGGTTTGAAAATGTTACAAAGTTCTTATAGAATGACCAACAAATCACATACAAAGTGCAACATGGATATTCCCCTAAAATTCATCTGCCTGTTTCTGCCAAAATACAAAACATTTGTTCCAAATAACGTTTTTAAACATGTGTGTCTTTCTTGTCACATTTCACTAGCATAAAACCAGAGCTAGTGGAGSAAGGCACTCACTATAGTGTGGGAGCATGCAATATAAATAACTACTTAAATAGTGCATCTTTGCAATATTACTAAAGTGCTGTATTCTGTTTTTTTTACTGAATACTATTTCAGTATCATGGAAATTTAAAATTCATTTTTTCTTACAATACCATCCCACCCAAAGCCACTGMTGTACCATAAAGGTACTAGGCATCTGCTAGGGCAGATACAGCACAGTTCAGCACACTATGCAAAGGCTTGAAGCAGAACATCAGGTATTTGACTGAAGCCACTGACAGCACAAAACTATAATTTTTTTGCATTCCTTTAATTGAAGACCACATGGAAACTTTGCATCTGCTACTGTAGAGGAACCAGTCACTGTCTGGAAATACTTTGGGAACTTTCTGTTCACCTCTCCTAGTCCTAGCTAGACCCCTTTCATATTACTTTCCATTTTGAGAGTTGTCATTCAGTCTCATTAAGGGCCACAGTAATACCACAGACTACAGCAGACTTCCGTATGCCAAGTGTGGGCAAGATCAAAAACTCKTACTTTTTCTAGTGTCTTGTTTCTTTTCTAATTTCCACCTACTTCAGTGGCTCTGCCCACATCTTATATTCATCAAAGGTTTAGGTGTTTATCAGATAAAGACCTCAAAACTAGACAATGTATTGCCAGAAGAAACAAAGTTTTGTTTTTCTTTTTGAGGAAAATAAACTACATTGATTCGATGTTATTACTATTTGTAAATGTTTCAAACAATATACCAAGAAGCATTAGATCGGTGTGCAGGGACTATGACTGAGTATTTTTATCCATCCCCATGTGGATGGTAGTAACAGCATGAGTTTTGCATTAGTTCAAATCATTCTACAATTCAAATACTTGACTTGTCTCTACAGAATCACAGAATAATTGAGGTTGGAAAGARCCTCTAAGATGATCAAGTCCAACCCTTCACCCAGCACCACCAAGTCCACCACTAAAGCACAWGTCTCAGTGTCACATCTAAATGTGTTTTAAATATCCTCAGGTGCCTCCATCAATCCTCTTCCAGTAAGAATTTTTTCCTAATATCTGATCTAAATCTCCTCAGGCACAACTTGAGGACTTTTATTCTTGTCCTATCACTGGGTGAAGAAKCCAAGCCCCACTTTGATACAGCCTCCTGTCAGGTACTTGCAGAGAGCAMTAAGGTTCCTCCTGAGCCTCCTTTCCTCCAGGGTAAACATCCCCAGCTGGGATGTGTGCTGGGAGCTGTGCGCTCTCGATCCATGCAGCAATATCGACCAGCGATGCAAGCTAATACAATGCACTTAATGTTAACAGAGGATGAAGTTTCTCAGGTGATCACAGCTCTCCCCTGCTCCCAGCGAAAGGAGGCGATTCCCGCGGGTGTTTTTGGGAGCCGCGCTGTGCGGCGGGGCCGTACCTGCTTGACCTCSGCCTGCAGGTGGCGCAGCTGCACGCACTGCTCCAGGTGCTTGCGGTGCTGCTCCGCCGCCACGTCCAGCTCCTGCTGCTTCTCGTGCAGGAACTCCAGCAGGTCCTGCACACGAGTGGCCATGTCCACGTCTCTGTCGCAAAGCAGCTCCACACCTGCAATCGGGACACTTGGCTATGAACGACCCGCAAAGCTTCCCAAGACAAACAACCCGTTTCCACTGTTTAAGTCTCGTTTTCTAGTTCCTTYTCCACATTCAACTTAATTCTTGGAGCATTTGCTTATGTGACTATAGGGGTTTGCACTCTTAACAAGTGCAATATGGTTGTTTTTTTAAGTCTGATACTCACCCACGTGACCGTGAAAAATAAAAAACCTAAAAATCTCTGCTTGACTGCATTGATCTGATTACCTGTAAAACTAACTCTCCCTTATTTACACCAATTTTAGTGACTTCCTGAGTGCAATMCCTTTCTTTAAAATCTAAACACCTTCACGTGTTGCCAACTCTGATGAAATTATGTGCCATAGAATCAGTATGTTCTCATGAACACTACCAAATGATTTGAGTATAAAGGAGCCCACGTGTCTCCAGATTACAGTGAAGCAGCATCTCGTTATTTTCACACATCCCATGGAGAGACAACTGGATAATTCTTACAAAGCCACAGCCAGAAATAGCATGAAGGAGCCATCTTACCAGATGCCTGCACTTCATTGACATACTGCAGCAGGTCCTGCCCTTGGTGGATGACATCAAAGGTCAAGTTATTCATGGTCAGGGCTTTGTCTGCATGATGCTGGAGCCTCTGTTCTGCTATTGTAAGATCTTCAGTGTCRAAGTCATTCATCTGCTGAGAGAGCTCATCATTCCAAGACTCGAGGTCTGAAATAATCTGGGGGAAAAAGTAAGAAGACTAYGTTCAGTTACCCATTACACTACAGAAAACAGCTTAGTTCCAATGTTACACTGATGAWCGAGGTAGGGAACTCAAGTTGCACTTTGTTGATTGACTTCACTGATCTAGACTGACATGGTTTAGACACAGGATGTCTTAGCACGGATTTTGAATTTTGGCAAGCAATCCCAAAGAACCTCCTTGAGAATTGCTAGAGTTCTTCAACCAATGCTTGCAACACKATGGGTACCCCTGCCTGATTTAAGGTACTCCATCAACACCTTACTTGTGAAACAGATGAAGTTAACACTTTTTTACCTTCACTTTTAAAGGAAAATGTGGATCTGGAACATCTTTTTAATTCTTCAGACTGCACCAAGTAGTTGCTCACACAATCAAGAGCCAGTTTACCTTACACTTACGCCAATCTTGAGCCCTTTTACAAGAAAGTCAGCTCTGCCTTCTGTGGGCAGGAAGCATCAGGCCACGTGCCAGACAACTGAGAAGCACACTTACCACAAAAGGCTGGGTACTCAGTGAATGCAGCAAAAACAAAAAGCATATTTTATATTACAATATTACCGCAATGTCAGAACTAAATTTGCTTGCTGATTCTTTCAGCTACACTTCTGTTTTTGCACTTTAATTCCGATTTTATTCTTCGCCATAGGATGCCCAAATAAGGGTAGCTAAAAAWGTTTTGGGGTTTTTTGATTCACAACAGTAAGTTGTGTATATGTCAATACTCCTTGTGTCCACACAAATGCATTGCCCAAATCAGAATTCAAAGCCTGTCTCAAATGTAAAATATTCCTTTTAATTAGGATATAAAGCTGGTTTTAAGGCTAAGAGATAGTGCTTACAATCCTCATTATCAAAGTGATTTGAGTTCGTATGGCACAGATTTGACGCATCAGTTACTTTAAAAACGTCTGTGTAATACACTTATTCCTCAAGCCAATAATCGAATTTTTTCCAGAACTTTTAGCACAATTTTGGCTACAACTACTGCAGTTCGCTGGGAAAGCAAATCTATAGGTACCAAGAGCCAAGTATGGCTTAGTTCCAGAGTTCTACAATTTCAGAAGCAGGACAAACGCATGTGACTGGTGCTAAACAACAGGAAAATACATATTTATAGAGCAAGACACAAGAAAAAGAGGACCTGACTAAACAGGCAYTAGCAATCAAGTATCTAAGTGCATAAATATTTAACCAGTCATTTGTTGTCAGCAAAAGAAAGGTACCACTATTCCTCTTCAAGTAATAGCTCCAAAGTTAGTGAGACAGATAAATGACAAAGAAAATTCCAGGAAAACAGGCCTTCTAGAAAAAAAAAAAAAACAAACCAGAATTGGGGAGACAGCAAAGTTAAATCATCTGTTTAAAGTTCCTGTACTTTGCTACAATCTCTCATGAAGGTTTTTTTCCATTCTGCTCACATGATGCCATAAAAAAATGGACACATCAAGCAATTCATATTAAAATTATGCCACCAGTGAGTTACTTCCTGTTTTAAAGGTGTTCAATGAAAAAATTTACTTGATTCACTAAGTATACAAGTTTTGCTCCATGTCATGATGGGAAATACCAAACAATTGAGGTAGCTATTTGCAATCTCTAAACTTGTTCAGCTATTTCTGCTGAAGTGCAAACAGGCAAAAACTCAAGTGTTAGGGGTAATACCGAAAACAGAAAAGCTGACAAAGTATTCAGGAAGATAGACAAGACAAGGCTTTTATCCACTGCTTGAAGCTTCCATGTGCTCTAAACATCACACAGTCTATTTAGGCATTATGAGTGGTTTTCCCTCTAAACACACAAAYAGGCTTCACCTCCCACAAAATCCTTAACAAGTTCCCTTCATTTCCTTTTTACTTGGTCCATGCYCAACAYGTCTCATCACCTCCCTCTGMTCTTCATGTTCTTTTAATTGACCTGAAATTTTAAAGAAACTTCAGGTTTGACAGTACAGCCAGAGAAATTCCTTACTTTCACCTATCCCCCTTTTCTGCTCTTGTGCACCTCAGATCTGCTCTTCCCAGCCTCTCTCTGAAACTCTGTGCTCATTTATTATTAAAAGCAGTGGAGGTCATTTAGTGTTTGTTTCTTCATCCACTGCCCCTGGGAAGTTCTAAGAAAACAGATTTACCATCTTATTTTCATCAAGGTCAGCTGAGAACATTGAAAAGTTACCCTGAAGAAATAATTGYAGGTGGACTTTGTCAAACAGAAATCTGAGAATCAAAAAAGGTTGTGAAACTCCACCATCAAAACACCATCTTTTCCCATCTTTCTAAACACCATTATACAAAACGTTTAAGGTTTAACATGGCATATTTATGACCCTGTTTTAAAAGCAAAGCCAGCTCATGTCCCTTCAGAACAGATGCCAAAACCTTTTCTCTTTTTACTAGTAATTGAAGTGGGAATAAAGTAAGAAAACACAGTAAGCTCAAWGTATGACAATGCTGTGGCCAAGTGTCAGTATTGCTACAATTATGAAAYAGACTGTAGTCACTACCTCCTAAGACTCACTTTACTGGCTAAGAAGAACAACCCATTTTAAGAGGTCASTACAGTGTGCTGCCAGAGCCAAGAGGTTTCAGTGATAGACACTCCARAGAACAGCCACAAATAAGCAGTAAGAATGAGAGCTTTTCCCATGCTACTTCATACAGCCCCATGGTTAAGATCATGGCACATACATTGTTTAGAGCAGTTTGAAACACTCTGAACAAGACCAATGCATTCATTTTCCCCTTCAAAAGACCAGGATGTCTACAATTCAAATAAATAATGCCAGCATGTTCCCACACTGRTTCAAAAGATAAATAGCCAGTGACCATCACAGCTGAGTTTCCYAACAAGGCCAGTAATCCTTACACKTTTTCAGCAGTAATTAGGTGGTACAAGGTGGTCGATTTCAGCCATTGCACACACTGTGCAAATCTGAGGGCAGAGTTAATACAAAARCAGCATGCACTAAGCCCCTCTCTGCCCACATTCCTCAGTGCTGTCCCTAAAGCCCTGCTTTACAGACAGCACTTTTACAGCAAGCAGGCTCCCATTTTTTTGTCACAACAATCAGCTTTAAACAAACAGAACAAACGACAAATTGACATCTAAAGTAACTGAATCACACATTCATATCGCTCTCAGGAAATGCACAACCCAGCATAAACACAGGCTAACAATTTACCATAGCACGTGTCCAAGAAGTTCCTAGTGCAGATTCTGAGCTGCCTGACAGTGCTAGGCTTTATTAAATGTAAAGGTAACACTGACAGGAAACAAGACAGAGTACCATGCAGAAGGGAYGCAGATTCTTTCATACTGAGTGGGAAAGAAACAAAGAACAACAAGTCTCTTCTTAGAAGTGTCTAACTACCATTCATGGTACCGAGTGCTCACCAAGACCTGGAAAATATTACATGCTGGGGAGAAAAAAAACAAAAGGGAAAATGTGAAAGGGAGAAGAGTTAAGTCTCTGTGATAWCCCAGCATTTTGCATCCTCATCTTTTCAGCAGTGTGATTTAACAGGCATCTTGTAAGTATGGCCCAAAAATAGAGTTGAGATAAAGCTGTGAGTTGAAAAGTGTGTGTTATGCTCTGAGTGGTGCCCTGGCATAGGCCTCAAGGCATGTAAGCTACAGACAGGCAAAAATGCACAGACACAGATGACACAAACACGTTCTGCATTGCACACTTTGTCACGAGCGTTACCATCCCACTGGCGGGGTTCACACACACTTTCCTCACACTACTCACCACACTAGCAAGGGACTCTTCACCTACATTGTTTTGCTCATTCTTGCCTTCAGTTCATATAGGCATTTACAAAGGAGTCCTTCAAATAGCTCACAAACAACAGCACTTAAAATCAGCCCTTTGWCCCATTTTAGCCTGTGTAATTTTGCAAGCACTAAGAGAAGCTAGAAACACYACTTGCCTTCAAGAAAAGCTGTCCTCACAGGATGCTTCCCTGAATGAACTGYCCCTACAGCCAAGTCTTAATTGACTGGACCAGCCACACAAAATACTGGAGGAAGGAGAAGGTCAAAACAAGGTCTGCAAATTCCTAGCTGGCATCTGGCTCCTCCTCATTATCAAGTTACTTCAGCTGAGCTTCTGCTTTCAAACAACTGACCTGGAACTAGTCACCACATTTTCTTCCTGGAAGTTTCTGAACAGATGTCTGCCTTCAGGGAGAGGGAAAAGAGAAGCGTGCTTTGCTGAGGAAGCAGAGGACATTGTACAGAGACAGCAAAACAATCAACCTTTTGCTGAAGTCACTCTGCAGCCAGGGCCATTTTCTTCCCTGAAGGACTCTCCATCAATCTAAAATAAGCATGATTTTTATTTTCAAGCCATATAGACAAATTACACCCACTCTTTCAACATAGTAACTGGTGCTTTATGTTGTACGTGCCAAAATGTAATGCATGCCAAGTGTCAGGTTTAGAAAAAGCAAGACCTGTCAAGTGTATGCAGTTTTGGGGACTACAATATAAAAACGATATGAGTCTATTAGAGAGAATCCAAAGGATGAACAGTTTGGAGAGGAAGTGTATGAGGAGGAGCTGAGGTCACTTGGTCTGTTCAGCRTGGAGGAGACTGAGGGGAGAYCTAACTGCAGGTACAACTTCCTCCTGAGAGGAAGTGGAAGAGCAAGTATCAACATCTTCACTCTTGTGACTGGATCTACACAGATGCTGTCCTGCACTGAAGGACTAGAACACACCTGAAAAGCAGGGCTCTTGCAACCAGCCTTTAGCTATTATAGAATCCTGGCTTATATAACCTACAGCAGAGAGCAATCAACTTAATCCTGAACTTCACTCACTTTATCCTAATTCTTCCATTAATTTTCTTGGTATGCATTGTGCCCCACAGGTCTGCCACTCCCTCAGAAAAAGTGCTCTGAGAACATCTCACAGACATCAAGAAGTGTTGATCACTCCTGCAAAGATTGCAAGCATATGTGAGACAGTTATTCTCACATAATCAAAGTAGAAAAGCTACTCTCACACAGTCAAAGTAGAAAACTCTCTGCAGACCAGTGTGAATTGCAAAATTAAAAATAAACCTTCTAAGTCTTCCTTTACACCAGAGTTGTTATTACTGTAGAGTKCACACTCTCACTTCCTCTATGGCTAAGGATCAAGAAACTGTGTTTGYGTATTCCTGCACTGCACCTAACAATGTGCTTAACTACACCAGACCTCAGCTACGACATCAAATCCTCATTTTCAGAAAGAGAAAAAAAAATCCCAAATCAAAACACTAAAATCTGAGACATTATCACCAAAAACCTTAGAAGCTTCCCGCCAACTGCCTCTTTACCCTTACATTCATAACCAACAGCTGCAGCTTTTACCACATACAAGCAAAGGGGTGAAATTACCACTCTAACTCCTGGTTTTCAGAAACTCAAGGTAAATTTTTATATAGTCAAAATATAAAAAGTCTGAGCCTTTTAAGGCACCAACTTGTTTCAGTCACTGTTCAGCACTAGTGGTTTTACAAAGTCATATGAACTTAGCTGCAGCTTTTAAATACAACTCTGCTAACTTAAGCTCCCTGTGGAGTTTCATGTCTGTTTGTATACATGTTCCTGCACACAAACAGAAATATTTTAATTAATAAGCTACAACTTTCCTTTCAAAGTTTGGACAGGCTCTAAACTTCTTGAAATTTTGCAGGGGTCCAGCACTCCAACTGCTATTAAATTATTTTCAGAGGTGGAAAATAGTTTTATTTCAAAAAAAGACAGCCCATACAATATTCCCAGTGGTTAAGACAGAATTCCAAATACCACTTGCAGCTGCCAACTRAAAAAAAGGCTGCTGATTTGGAAAAGATAGGAGTGTTAATACAAAGCACCACTTCAGAGGGTCTGTACAATACAGTCTTTCAAGTCTTACTCATTTTAACTGCAGGCATTCTAAWTTTATCAAGGTAGCTTGATATTCAAACTAAACTTATCAGATGAAGCAACTGACACATCACGATTTTACTGAACGCTTGCTTAAAGATGCACTGAGAACAATTCAAAAGGCTCTTCTGCCACTTTCACATACAGGACACAAAAGCCTTAGTTCAGGTAAGATTTAAGTCTGTCAGTCATTTGAGCCATATGCCAGTGCAACTACACAAAACTACACAATTTCAGCATAAACATTGCTACACAAAAGGAGAGGTGGGCAGAGCAAGTCTGAAAGTGAACACTCACATCTATTGCGTCTCTTTCAAATATGCGGAGCTGCAGAAACAGCTCAAGTTTKATCTTGCGTTCTTGAAAAAGCTCCTCCATCTGAGACTGGGCCTCATCCAGCTGCTGCAGGACTGTCTCTATATGGTTGATGGAGCTGTTGTGGGGGGTYTTGTTACTAGAAATGGCAGAATCCCTATTCAAAGCAGAAAGAGGGGAAGGGGGGAGGAGAAAAAAAAAGTATTATTGAAAAAAAAAATCCCATACAATTTGGACACTATACATGATCACAAAATGTAAGCCTGCTTCAGATAAGGCGAGTGCAAGCCGTATTACATGAAAGCTAAGCCTGTACATMTTTGTAAATAAAGAGTCAAATTATGCTCTAGTACTCGAAAAAAAATTAGGAAATGAATTACTTTCATTTTTTGTCCAATTCAACATGTAAAGACATTGTGTTTACAGGAAGSATAAAATTTAAAACCAGAAACAAATGCGTCCACTGTGAAAAGGAAGTAGCATATGATAACTATTTACTGGATTTTCCTGGCGAGGAAAGAAAATCAAAATTATTTAATWAAAAGGATTTATTAAATCTTTTATCTGAGTATAAAACCTGCAAAATCAGATATGTTTATCTCCTGCAGCAAAGGAGACACGTACCAAAACAGCTGGAAACTAATTTATTTATTCAGATCGTTTCTGAATGAAACGGACTGCAAACTGATGGCTTTTACTACAATGGTTACTTGTCAGTCTGCAAAACAAATTCCACCGTCTTTCTATAAAAAGGCTGCTGCTCAGAACTCAAAATGCTGTGGAGCTCTGCATGTCAGACTAGAAAAACATAATTGCTTCTATCAAAAAGGTAGCTTATGTCAACAAAATCTCCTTCTTGTGGCAGCAGTGTTTATAAGCTGAGCTTCCTGTAAACAGAGGTTCAGAGACCATCAGTACAGCATGAAAGATCACTGTAATCCTAATATTTACAAGTTTTATTTAYAGGTCATTCTTGTACTCATCATCTCTACCCTCAGAATAGCAAGAGCCTCACAGAACATCAGATGAACACCAGGAGAGTTTTAAATAAAAATCTGTTTTACCTTAGTTGCTGTATAAGATCTTCGCCTTCTTTTATGACATTGACTGTAACCTGCAGAGTGGTCTGTTGTTGTTGACCAAAACGTTTAATCAGGTCTTGGACAGCCTCCACAGACTCAGCATAGACATCATCAAGCAGTTCTTTCTGTAGCTCTTCAAGCCACGTCCACAGCTAAAGGAGAGGGGAAAAGCAAAAAYGTAAGCCCGAGGATCAGGCAGTCAACTATTCTGAATCATTCTCCCTGGACAAGAGAAAGCACACTGAGGTGGCAGGGAAAAAGAGGATTTGCTTTTCTTCATAGAAAAATCCCATCCTCATATTAATGAAAACAAGCCTTTGTTTCAAAAATGGTTTTCGCTTCTTGGAAATACCAGGAAAGCTTTATCCGTGTTGCTAAGTCACCCTTTCTTCCCCATTTTCCTTCTACAGAACTGAGCGTATCCGATTGAGCAGCACAGAGTTCATAGTGAGAATCCCATCTGCAGCTCTGCGCGAGAGTCCCTGGGAGAGAAATGCTATGGTAACACTCTCTGAGAGAAGGGAGGAAGGAAGGAAGGAAGGAAGGAAGGGAGATGTATTGTAGCCACCATCAAATTTGCACTGCCAGGCTGACACTGCACACAGACAACATAACACTTTACAGTGGCCTTCAAAAAAAGGAAAAAGAAAGGGCATTTCAGAAAACAAAATACAGAGACAAATCAGATGTGAGAAGTAACTATTCTATCATGATGGTGTTTGCCCTCCTGATTTCAATTTCACACTATTACAACAGAAATATTCAATTGCTTCATCAGAAGCAATTCTACCTGTTAATTCAACATTCTTCCTCCCTGCTTCACATGTGCACATAATCCCTGCTCAAAAATGCCCACACACCGCAGCTTACACAAAAATCCCGAGGTATGTGCTGGGCCAGGTATCACTGCTGGTCATGTGAAGAACCCCACTGTGCTCATTTCCACAATTTCAYGAGGGAAGCTGTTGCATCCTAAACTCTGTGTGAACGTCACTCACCAGCAAACATCAGTGATCTATTGTTGAACTGAAAAAAAAAGCAGCAGGAGCAGGGCTGTCTCCTACAACACTCCCACGAGCAACACCAACATCACACTGCAACAGCTGCTTTAACAGGAAGCATTCAAACCCGGTCCCTGCTGTCTATTTTACCATCCCATCCCAAATGYTGCAATTCCAAGAACAGTAATTTGGGTTTTATCCCAAAAGARTAACTCTAATCTGATCAAAAGTATTAAGGTCATTTGATGACATTTAAATCTCTGCGTTTGAAAATTTTATAATTTGTTGAACCTCATTAAAAGGTTAATATTGTTAAAATACCTAGCTAAGCATTCAAAACTGGCCTCATTTCAAAGGACAGAAACTTGAATGTTTTCTTTATTCCTTTGCTAAACGTCTTCTACAGAAATAGCCATTTCATGCTGCTGTTTGTAAATATAAACGTTCCAATCATAAATGTTTCCTAACTGCTACATTACAATAGAAAACTCAGTGAATTATTCCAGATCTTGATTAATTAATTGCTTTGAAATGCTGTTTTAAAATCAAATGCCAGTTTTGGTATCTCATAGCTTTACATGCCCCCTGAAAGTACTGAGTAAACCAAGCTATAKGCTAAGTTTTCACAACTGGGATGAACTAATGACATGCAACCAGACTTTTTTCTCCAGATCTACTACCCCCTCCTCCCCAAACCAGAACTGTCCATMCACACTGTTATTCTGACCACTCATATGCTTCACAGACAATGCTTGTCACAAACCTCAATGCAATTCCACAGTCGTAAACACCACAAGCTCAAGGCACAGCAGTCTTTCTTAATAAAAGGAGCACAAATCAATAGAACTTAACAAATGCACTCATCAAAATTCATTCCAGCATAACCCAATGCAGCATCCAAATGCTGCTTTTTCCAAATGCGTACTTTGGAATGCGACTTTAACTGGGAAACAAATGAAACTTAAGAGCAAGAAGCGTGAAAAYACAACCTGAAAACTTTACTCAGTGCCCAGAGGACATGTATTTATTCCCTTCTTAGCTTGTGAAGTTTAAGCCTTAAACTTCACAAGCCTTGATTCATAAAAACAGAGCATTGAGTCAGAGACCTTCCAAGTGATCTGGTGTGTACACATAACCAGTACAGCTAGCAACTGTACAATACAGACATTTGAGAGCAACACTTGGTTGTTTTCTGCAGTGTGCTTGGTGCTGGCTGGAAGACCTCTACATGCTTACATACACTCCATGCTTACTGTGCTGCCCATAAAAAGCCCAATTWACACGGATACTCACCACAGAGAAACTGGGAGTAAAATATTTTTAGTCTCTCTGACTATATCAAGTTTTCTCCCTGGGTCCCTTAGAAGTCCCAGTACTGCAATTCAAGACAGGACTTAAGAGCCACTTCAATTTTTACAACACGCTTTCTGTAGCTGAGTTGTGTCAGACCTCCACAAGGAATATACCTCACCTCTTCAATGCTTATTCTTCACAAACACTTCTACAATTGGATGGAGAAAACCCCACAGAAGCAACAAAACCTACAAGCACTGGACTGGTGACAGTGTGTGCATGTGAATAATTCCCTGAAAGCTCACCCTGGATGCTGGAGACCAAGCCAACAGAGAACATGCAAACCTTGCCCTCTGCACAGGCAGTTCAAGGAAACACCACCTGCCTTGAGCAGGAGGACATGGGCACCAGCACAAGCAAGKGTCACACTGACTGGCTTAGTGCCTGGCCAGCATGGCCTGACTGTAAACATGCTATCTGACCCCCAAGATACTGAAGGGCCCAAAAATACACTGTGTTTGCCTAGCCCCTGAGCTGAACTCTCACTGCCTGAGAAGCAAAARCATCTTATGAAAGTGCAGAAAGAGGAGGAGAGTAATTAGTATGCATTACTTGCCTAGCTGTGATTCATATGCTGTTGAAAGTGGAACAATTTAAGCCATTTCTGAAGTGACTAAACAGCTCTGTGACATTTCCATAGCAAAAGTTACTCTAATACATTACCAAATAAGCTTTTAACATTTTTCCACCAAGTAAGTGTCTGACAAACATCTTCCCCTCAAAATAATCTAGGTGTTTATAAACAGAAGTTATAATAAAGCCACCACAGATGAAYAGAACTCTCAGGTTATTAAAGCTGGATAGAAATTCATGCAATATACTGAGAGAAGCTAAATTCTTAATGGGTGGCAGTAGCCAGCTGGCTTCTCTGCAGATTTCAAACCAGAATGAGCCCTGGATATACTGGAAATTACCTAAATTACCTTGTTTTCGGATACAAAATTAAGGTTGAAGACTGTACAAGGTTGCACAGCAAAGCCAAAAGAAAGCAAACAGTTTACAGCAGGGGGTGAACAGAGATTAGAGCTTACCCATACATGTTCAGCAGTGCAGAACTACAGATTTTACAGTGCAATGACTTTCTGAAGTAACACATTATTCCGTAAAAGAGAGCTTGGCAACAAAATCCAGTGGGGAAAAAAATCACAAACTCATCATTAAAAAACTATTAACTTTCTCTCGGTGTGAACTTTTGAGCAACTTCCAGTCATGTTTTTTTTCTATTCTTTGTAAGAGAAGTAGCATGAAGTTCCCTAAACAAACCATCAAGTCTTGTAATCTCAGTAAGAACTTTATCCAGCGGCAAGAAAGCTCTAACATACGATGAGAAAACTGCATACATAACTCAATCCAGTCACAGAAGGAGGCTTTTCTCTTTTCATCTGCTCTTTGCATCTTATCAGAATTAAAATTGGAGAGGGAAATAAAATTCTGAATCCCTGACAGGCAAATGTTTCACTCAGCAGATTTTTTTCTTGATCTAAATATAGCACRGACTAAGAAACATCTGCTTGAATGAGCCTGCATCCTGTACTACCTCTTTCCTAAGTTCTTGGGAGCATGCCATTAGTCACTGAGATGGTATTATTTCAATTGTCTGCAACATCCTGGAAGTTTCAGTGTTTCCATCATGGGCCTCTATCCATTTAAGTCCCATCTCTGCAATCTCCTGAAAGACTGCAGTTAAATATCAGCCTACTGTATTTTGCTGAATATAAACAGAGAACAATTATTTCTGAATAAATACTTTACCCTTGAGCACAGAGTTATTTTACTAGGGTAAAACATCCATCACACTGTCACAATTTATTTTTTTTATTTTTCAGAATACTGGCTTTTGGATGTGCAGTCTGCCGTTTCAGTAGGCTCAGGCAAAGTAAGGCACATGGTTTCTGCGTGTAAAAATTGCAAATTCCTCTTTCTGCCCCTGCCCCCGCCCCCCAGCACAGCTTTGCAGTACGTGCATTACCACAGGCACAGTTGTTGAAGGAGGYATTATTTGTACAGGGCCAAATGTTGCAATAGTATTCCCTAACAAGTATGTCTAGGCATAGAAAGGGGCTAATATGTGTATGCCTGCCTATAAGCTTTGGCTTTCAGGGCATGCAGAGCATAAAAATGCTTCTTYTTAAAACAAAAACCTTAAGATGTTAAACCCCCTGGAGTTCATCTTCCAGGGTCTTTCAGTGGCATTTAAGATGTTAAATTCCTGCATTTTTTTAATTAGATGTAATTATCTTTAAARGCTTCAAATATCCCTATCTATTCTATGGTTATAAAGGAATTAATTTCCAATTCAGAAAAATTCATCCTTGAAGCAAAACCTAGTTTCTCACATGYTCATAAAATTACATCAACTACTACTACCCTGTTAACATTTGCCCTATTTCTTAACTGAACAAGAGAAAAATGTCTATACATAGCTTAATAGAGCACAAAGGCCTACTTCTGCCTCGCTTTTGTCAAGCACTTGGTGCTATTTCAGTAACATTTGGACTTAAATTTCATCCCTTTTTCTGAGCAAAGAAGCTATCAGTATTGAAAAAGAAAGAAGAAAAGTTCTGCTGGGAAACTGAATTCCAGTCCTACCAGSAGTAAGCCACTACACACTGGAGTGCACAGCCACTGAAAGTGTTTCYCATTTCAGATTTAAAAGTGTACTCCACAGCTCCCAGATTCAAGATGAGCATGGTATCCAGAGCACTTTGTATTTTTTGCCAGACCCATTCCATTGACCACTGTTGTGCTATAATGACACAATAAAAATACTACAGATGCACAAGGCCAAAGCATAAAGCCTTTGCCCTCAGATGGGGGCATCCAAAAGATGCTCTGCTTCCTAGAAACAGCMCACAGAGAAAATAAGCAGCCTTTTTGTGACATGCAAATTTAAGCTGTAGACCACCAGCTCAGAAAGATCAAACACCCAGGAGAGGGACGTAACCAAAGGAGCAGGGCTGTCATTACAGGGTCTACCCTGAGATGACACAAATGGAAGGCAGTGTGATGGAGACCCTCCTATACTGGACAAAACAGAGGAGAATRTATTTCCAGCAGTCAGCTGTGAGATAAAGCAATACAATTACCAGCATGCTTTTTTGAATCAAATGCACACAGCTCATAGGTAGATGTGAATGAATACGCAGCACTGTGGCCAGAAAAAGGCTCCTCTGCTTTCCCATGCACTGGCATCCTCAAAATGATGCCACCTTCCTTCCAAAGCTTGCACAGACTACTGTTTCATTACTTCAGTAATGAAAGTTTTGTATCTGAAAACTTTGCCAATTCCACTTCCCTTCTCTTTGTTTCAACCTCAGTCTATGCTGAAGCAAAGTTTAGCTTGAGTAAGATGAAAAAAGAAGTGATGTCTTCTAGTAACACCATCAAGTATATTATGTATACATGAAAAGCACTCAGAGCTATATTATAATCAACTTGTCAGAATATACACAAAAGGTTATACACAAAAAACCAACAGACTCTTAAGAGATCATTGTCYTCCACATACAGTCAGCCTGATCTGCATTCCCATACTTGACTCCAGTTAGGAAAATATCTGTTGCTCTACTTTGGCACSACAACAAACACCTGGCTTGGACAGGATTTCAGTCTTCCCACTCACAGATGCTGAGGGAGCCATTTTGGAGGGAGTGTGTGTGCACATGTGTGTGTCTGTGTATGGACGAGTTTGAACGCACACCAAAATGCTGTTCATCTCCACTGGGTGAAACACTTCACATCACAGACTGTGGAAACTCCTGCTCCTGTGTTCTGCACACAATCTTTTATGATAACTGTTTATTTGTTGCTGTTATCTTTAGCTATTACTCTTTTACCTGTGCTATTTTTTTCTCACTTCATCCCTTGAATATTATTAAATGTCCAAAGGCACAAAAGCCATAAGGGTTCCATGGTCTTGCAATGGTCCATTTTAGATGTTCTGTTTTATCTTACCCATCCTCAGGCCAGGAATCTGTCAAGACACAGTACTTCCAATGCAGAGATCCTGACAGGGATATTTATGATCCCAAACATTTTTAAAGCTTGCCAGTGCACAGCTTAATTTCAGTGCATCACTTACTGAAAAGCCTGGCTTATGGATCAAAATTTTTCAGTTTGCATGGGAGATAAAAATCAATATTCACAACCGTACAACCTTAAAACTAGTAATAAGATAGCAGCATGTAATCACAATTGATAAATAGCAAGCAACTTATTTTCTCAGATCACCACTAAGCAAAATGAGTGATACCATTACTTTACACCGTATTTCTGTCATTTCTGAATAGATCCCTTTTTYCCCCAGTGAAAATTGTTGTCTATTGAGGTTAGTCTATGAGGAGTCTGAGAACTTACATGTTGGTTTTTTCATGTTTTTAAGCCACACTAGAAAACTTCTGGAAATGTTAARGACAGGCAGTATTTTCCATCTCCATCAGAACAGGCTGCTGCCCACATAGCACACAGCTGCTTTGTGCACAGGTATAACTCAGGTCTGTTACTTTCAGGAAGAGCTTTTTGTGGCAAGCCCACTGCTTCTGAAAGCAGAAACTGTGCTGATTTACAAAGCATGAGCAGAGTGAGAGGACTGTGCAGTCCCTGAAAAGCTGATGCTTCCCAGGGAAGCTGGGAAAAGTTGCAGGCAAATTCTGTGTCAGGTATAAAGGCTATGTAAATCTACAGRGGAGAAGTGGTATTGGAATACTCTCATCCAAATGAAAAGCATTCATTCAACATGAAGTATTTCTGGGAAAAAGAATAAAACATACTGAAACATCCCACTTGAAAGAAATCAAGGGATTGGAAGGATACTGGAGCCAGATTTCAAAGTCTCAACAGCCAACAACTCAGAAAAACAGCTTTTCTAAGCTCTGCGGATCCCTCCACACACAAATAGGTGTTTAACMCTTTATGACAATTTTTTTTTAACTGAAAAACACAAACAAGATACAAGAGACAGGATTCACCCTGAATACTTCAAGGGATAAATGCACTGGTGGTGTTTGCTTTGAGTTTTTTTGTGTTTTGGGGGTTGACTGGTTGGGGATTTTTTTATGGTTTTTTTTTTTTAATTTACCAACTGAGGCACATCTTTCCGGTTCAACAACTAACATATTATCCAACTACTTGAACTCTCTTCACTAGCTAAGTGTGCACATTAATTTCCTCACAATACAGCAGAAAGGTTATGTTGCTTACAGGTATGCACTAATTTATTCAGCAACTTCCCACATCCTGCAGGAGAAACACAATYCTCCTGCCAATAAAGCATGGATGGCTTTCAGGTTAGGGCATTTTTATCTTCCATCTGCTTTGAGATGCCTTCTCAGCACTTCAYATGTATGTTTGATAA
Source organism: Malurus melanocephalus (assembly GCF_030028575.1). Taxonomy (NCBI): domain Eukaryota; kingdom Metazoa; phylum Chordata; class Aves; order Passeriformes; family Maluridae; genus Malurus; species Malurus melanocephalus. The sequence goes on along the minus strand of NW_026623257.1, from coordinate 1,523,376 downwards.
CAAACAACATGCTCTTGAAAACAGATCAGAATATAGCCAGCAGAGGAGAGCTTTGAGTTTGCTGTTTCCTTGTACCTGAACCAAAGAATGGTCTACTAAACATGAACCACCCGCCCCACTCTCTCATTTGCATTTTTTAAGTAGAATGCAAATATAGAAAAATATATCCTTCCTTACATAAATAGGCACTTCAAAAATTTTCCTTGGATTTTTAGGTATAAAGGTCATCCACACCACAAAACCAAAAAAAAATTAACATCCGCCACTATAGCACTTTTCCCCCAAAGTGCAGGCTGCAAAGAGGCTWCCATAGTAACAGCTGTGTGTGCTTACATACTCAAAATAATAGCCATTTTCCCAAAGAAATAAATCAAAATACAGATTTTTTTTTCTTTTCCATAAAACATTATTATCTAGGGGAGCAGTGGCAATGTGCCAGCACATCTGGATCAGCCTCCCAGCATTATTCAACACTGACTCACATATCAGTCTGCCTTTCAGGTTTTTTTCATTTTTGAAAGCAAATCCTTTTACAGTCTTGGTCTTTCATCACTACAACCAAATGTATTCTATTTAAATACCATTCCAGCTGTTGCTCTCAATGCTAAGAAAAACAGGTAATGAAGCAAAAYATAGAAAAAGAATGAATATGTTTCAGCAGCTGACTGCTCCTGTGCTTCATAACAGATAATAGACCAGTACTATTCAGTTGAGAAAGTGAAACAAAAAAGCTGCCCCCTAAGAACAGTTTATGAAACAGCATTTATATTTTGTTTGAACAAGCAGAGTCCTGGGAGAGTATTGGCAAGGAACCATCTCACAGAAAACTGATGGGGGAGCTATGTACTCATGTCTAAAGCTAAAAASTAATTCAATCCTGACCTCTTTCAAAGACCAACTGCCTTGTGCTTTTGTTTCAAGTGCAAAGCAGATGTTTCACTTATAAAAAAAYTCCCACTCTCATCCTCTAGGAGTTTTGCTGAAGAAGCTACTTTGAATACTATACTTTGCCACTGAAGAGACCATTTTGCAATGTTTGGTGAAGGGAAGGAAGACACACTGGGACATGCTGTGATCCAGAAACCCTTCCTATCTTCACTGAGTTTGAACAGTGAGAAGATTCAACATGAGCTCAAAACGGAAACCAAGTAACCTAAGGTTATCAAAAACCAGAACACCTTACAGAAGTCCTTATTCTTGCTGTAGCCTGTTCCACCCTCTCCCTGAGCTTAAAAATTCACAAGCTCTGTGCTCTGAATTGGAGCAAAAYGCTAATCTTACTGAAAATTAAGTGAGGCTGAACTTCTTCCAGCKCTATCAATTCAACCTTTGAAGAAGAATAAAAATTGCAAACATGAGGCAAACCATTGTCATTATCTGATAAGCTCTTTAYGCTGCAAAGAACTGTCAATACACAAGATAAAAATGAGATGTGCAAAACAGAGAAATAAACAAAGTSTCTCTGGGGAACAGGGTTGCCTTAAGCATCCTTGTGCTTCTACCATACATTCTGGTCTCCTGAACTGTGTCAGTCTAACCATGTGTCTGGTAACTCAGAAAACAGGAGAGCTGGTTTGATAAAAAACCAAGAGTGCACAGTACCTCCCCCCACAATGCTGACATTTAGCTGAACCAGGGTCCTACTCTGAYCCTCCTCCCTGTCCTTGTGACTGAACAAGGATGTGTTCATCCTTGCACAACAAAGGAGGTAAATGTTGCTTCTGAAAGTAAAAAATAAAAATCAAATCGAATTTTAAAAACCCTTAAACAGAACCACCACCCTACCCCAGCGCACAATCCACCGCGAATTACAAACCAAAACTCATCATACAACAGGGGTTTYCATGATGCTCTGTGGCAAGGTTCTAACAACAAAAGCCACACTGGATAATACTGGGTTCAGGGCCTGAAGTTATCACCACAACGTAGCGGAAGTTTTACCTCTTTAACATGAGTGTGAAAAGACACAGACATGTCCAGCAGGATCTTGCGCTGCTCCACACGCCTGACAAAATCCTGTATCCGGTCTTCGAGCTGATGGGCAGCTTGATAAATTTCCTCCGGGTCACACTCCCCAGTCTGAGCAAGCTGTTCTGCTGCTTCTAGGAGCTTATCTGCATTGGTATACGTGTTCTGGAGAGAAATAAGGAAGTTTCACAGGATTAAATGAAAGAAAAGTCAATCAGCATGTTTTAAAGCCATTCCACTAATGAAAACAAAGTTCCAAAAAGGCCCTTGGAATGTACTGTTCCTTCTTCTYCTCTTAAAGGTAGTAGAACATAATCTTACTAAGGATTTTGCTGTATTTCTACATAATTTTTCACTTAACTGTGAATAAATGAATTCTTTAGCTCCTTATTTATGTGTATTCAACCATCTCCTTGACAGAGAACTTGGAATTAATATTTTATATACACATCTACAATAAAGAYCAGCCTAAATGCCTAACTACTTGCAAACTGGCCTACATCAACACTGGAAAAAACACCACATTCAGGGACAGAAGATATTTCAAATGTGTAACACGGGAGCTGATAAAATTCTAACTGATGGTAGTGACACTTAAGATCAAGTCCACACATCAAGCAGGAAAAGTGGAAAGTGACCAAGCACAGAAGGAGAACATTTCTCTCCATCCTTACAGAAGTCAGGCATCCAAAATTCATGTGTTGAATGTATCATCATTTGTGAGAAAGCAGCAGCATAGGAAGATGTAGAAGTCAGCTATGRCTGAGTGGCTGAGTGGAATACTGTCCCAATACATCCTAGGATTAACAAATTCAGATCAGAAAACTTTAAAGAGATTTGAATCTAAGCAGAAAAAGAACATGAGAAGTCTGGTCTCTGATGTGCTAGGAGTGCTATGGTGCAGAGAAGAGACAGGTGTTTGTTTAACAACTCCTAAAGCTCTGCATTTGCAACCTGCCACAGTATCTTTCTCATTAATTCAAAACAGGTCTGAGTTCAAACTTTGTTATACTTTGGGTACTCTTTTTGAGCCTAACCTTGGGTTTTCATGTTTTAGAATGGTCCTCAAAACTCTCACCAAGGAAGGTTAGATGGATGTCAACCACTGGAGAAAACAAACTGAAGCCAAGTCTAGACTAAAGAAGCTTTGCTTATGTCACCACATTTGGACTTCTGMTAGGTTTGTACCACAGATTAAAAAAGAAGAAAAAAGCATTCTTGACAATATAAACCACCTTTTTCTTTTCCCTTCTGCCCTTCCATGTTCTCTCAACCCCAATTACATGAGGTAAAATTACACTGCAAAGATAAATTAAGCCTATGCAAATGTGCTTTTCTTTGCCATAAACACAGTATCACACCTCTAATTAACATTATAATATCCACAAAAATTAAATCCAAGTCTGGCCCTAAAACTGAACTTAAAGGGCAGGAAATAAGAGCTCTCCCCCAGGGTATCAGGCAAATTATCAGACAAGCCCAGGACATATTACATGAGTCAGTGAAGCTTTCAAATATTTGGGGGAGTTCTCCCTTAATATAGGATAATCTATTTATGCAAGGAATTAAATCCATGCTGCGCCTTCACTTTGCCTATGTAACTCTCAGCCCTTCCTAGACTTCCAGAATTTCAGTTGCACAGAGAGATAGAGAACTCCTCCCTGGTTTCCCTGGGAARGCCTGTTGAGACAAACATGAGTTTATCCTGTTCAGAGGAGAGCGCAGTATTCGACGCCCCATTCCACTGTCCGAGGCTGCTGTCCCAGACCCTGCTGGCCCTGCACACACCCCGAGCTGTGTCTGGGTGTTCTGCCTTCTACGTGCTCCCAGGGCAAGGCTGAAGAGCCTCAATGCACTCCTCAAACAACAAGGACTTCATCAGTCCAGAGCACCACACCCAGTTGAATACGGCTGAAGCAGAAGTTTCCCATTTTAATGAAAACTTTATCTCATATGTGAAGCATTGTTTACGAATTCCAGGAGTATCTTCCGTGTTACACAGGCCCAGGCACATCTGACTTCTCTCTGTAAACGGGACGGTGAACTGCCTGTGTTTAGAAAAGATCACAGCCTGGATACTGCTTCAGAGGGGGTTGTGATTCTCAAACCTAGCAGCAGACACATGCCTTATTGCTGTAATTTCACTTCCAAGCAGAGCAGGGATAWAACATAAATATTAAATGTCCTTTGGAATAGAAATCACATCAACTAGGTATTCAATACTAACTGCTGCCTTTCCCAGCCCTCTGCTCACTTCTAAACAATGCTCGGTGCAAAAAAAGCAGTGACGTGAAGATTTTGAAAATGCTTGTCCCAAGGGGCAGCCTCTGGTTGAAAGTCAGGCAAATAGAGCAAGAGTTCTTCCTTGGTGCTGCTTATGCCAATTTCCTRAATTGACAAAGGAGCCTTCACGGTGTCAAACTTCCTCAGGATATCTTCACTAGCACACTCTCCACAAATCCCAGAGGAAAAGAAGGAACCCCCTAAGAACTTCAAGACTACCTGTAGTGCCCCAAAGTGTGAGTCTTTAATAGGCATTCTTCTCTAAAATGCTGAAAAATTATCCATAATGGAATTAACCACCTTCCTCAACAACAAGTTCCATAATTTTTCTAATCTTTCTGTTAAGAATTATTTTCTAAATATTCTTCACAAAGAACAAACATCACATTTTTGGAAAGTGTATGAAGTGATACATCACAGAAAGCTCAAAGGTTAAATTTCAGGCACTAGTGCAGAAATGAGTACTTCTGACAATAAATACAGCATCAGAAGTGAGTGGAGGTTTGGACTGCACTTCATACAATCTGGAGTTTATTGTGGTATRGAAAGGGAAGAGAGACACATGGATGGCAGGAGATCAGCAGAGGTATACAAATCATTAAAGGTATAGAAAATAAAATAGATTACTCATTAAGTACAATGGACACTATCACATTTAAACATCAGACAATACACTTACAATGAAAAAGCAAAGTACTTTTCATCTAAGGAGCAATTAAGCTGCAAAACTCATTGCCACAGGGTCTGGCATACATTCCAAGACCATAAACAGGTTCAAAAAGTAGCCTTATTAAAGAAAGAGAAGTTCATCAGTGACCATTAAATACCRGTTCTGATGCATCTTTCAGTTCCAAAATCAAACAGGCTCAGATAACTGGGAGGGTAAAGATAACTTTCTAAGCACACAGTTCCTTTTCTTTATGCATCTGGTGATAGCACAGGATACTGTCAGATATGGACTTTTAATTTGACATGTTGCAACCATTTCATGGGTGAAGTTCAGAACCAGTCCAAATTCATAACCTGTTTTTATAACCCTAAAGGAGATGGGAACTGCTGTTGGTCGGGAAATGGGAGGTGTATTCAGACAAGGTTTGCAAGAATCTTTCTTGAGCATCTCTTGCACCAAGAAGACTTAGCTGTGGAAAAAGATCCCATTAATTAATTCTTGCCCTACACCTTTTGTGTTTTTTGAGCATAGACTACTTTTAAAAAGCAGACATAGATCATATTCAAAATATAAAAAGCTGATTTAGAATTTAATACAAAAATGCATGGAGAAGTACAACTACAGTATTGACCTGTATCCAGTGCTTCCAAGCTGMAAATTCATACCCATAAGTGAATCAATTATGATAAAATTTGGACACTTGACACTAACTGAACAGTCTCAAGGACACCAAGATCAACATGCAGAGAGGGTGAAARAAGAAAGAAAAAGTTGGGTAAGTAGGAATTTAACTGGACAGGCTTTACATGAAAAAAGCAACACAATTTTACAATAGTGGGTGCAAGTCAAATTGTCTATGTGAAGCATGAATTTATCATCATGAATTTAGGGAGGATTATCAGCTGAGTTTTGACTGTCTAGCATCAGTAGTGGTAACAATAAATGTTAAATAAAGAGAAACAAACCTTCATTTCACATGAATTTTGAAGTGACTAATTTGTGAGACCACAATCCATTGACTGGAACGTCTTTTGTATTYGACACACAGCTTATTCTAACATTTATTTGAATGCTGTTGAGGAAATGGCACCTCATTCACATTTAGAAAAAGAATGTGGGAAGAAGCAGAAAGGAAAAGAAAAGAAAAAATAATTTTCACTCCTCTCAAAATCAGGAGCTGGTCTTCGACCAGGAACATGTCAACATAACTGTTAGCTCCCTGCATTTGCCAGACAATTGCCATACCAGTGACACTTCACCTGATACCACTTYCTCTCAGCTTCTGACTGAAACTGACTGAAAACCCCTGATAATGTCTAGAGTTCAATTAAAAACAAACCAAAACAAAATCACTACAAAAGGACCCCCAAAATCCAAAAGACAACAAAGACCTGGACCAACCAGAAATATATGAAGAAAATAAAGTCAGCCAAAAGTTATTGATGCTTTAACAAGGATTGCCGATTGCTGTTTTATACTTGAACATAATCTGCCTTGTAACAGCAACAACAGGAATGCCTTTTGGGTTGCTTATATTCAGTTTAACAGCAAGAGGAACAACTCAGAGGGTGTGCCTCTCTTGGCAATAACTCACCACACAGTCAAGAGTCAGGGATGAAAAAAAAAAACTTATTAGATCATTTTGTCCACCCGTCTGTCAGTGGAAGATAGACCCCGGTAGTATATTTAAGTTCTTTGACCAATCTAAGTTTTCAGTATCTCCAAAAATAGAACTTCCACCCATTCCCTGAAGAGATAATTTCAAACTCCAGTAATGTTCAGTTTTAAGTAAGAATTTACTTTACAGTTTTCTGCTTTAAAGTACAATGCAAATTAACAAGAAGCTTTTTTTTACATCCCACTAACATTTCTACACACTTCATGACCTTTTGGCTACCCTAACATTTTCTTCTTTTTCTTCTTTGCCCAAATAACACAGTATTAAGTATGAGATCATTCAGGCTTTGTCAAGTATATTACGGAAATAGAGTCCTGCTTGTCTGACCCAGAAAAATAAGTATTTCCACATGGCAAATACTACTTTTTACTAAAAATGAAGTAATAGGCATGCATATAGAAAATCCAGCATGTATATATACAAAAGTAACAAGACCTATTCTTTTTGAAAATTTTAAAGGAAATTGATACTGAGGAAGTTTTCTGATGCTATTTCAAGTCCTCAGCCATTTGAATTGCTCTAAGAGTTTATTTACAATAAAATTTTACCAAAAGCCGAACCTTCCACTAAACAGGAAAACTGCAAACAACACTTCTGATGCATCCCCCATAGCAGGTGTCATTGCTGAGCTCCTGCACATCACATAGGAATTTTCTAATAAAGTTGTCTGAAGGACCACTATATCAACCCCACCTCAGGAGATTTTTGTTGATTAATCTTGGAGATGTTTTCTCTTACTAATCATTAAGACTGGATGGACCATGCAGGCTATTAATGGGGAGGATTCTAATTTTCAGCTTCTTTCACAGCGTTTTTCTTCACCTCACATCCCATTKTAGAAGCTAACAACTCCACCAGCTCCTTGTTAAGCTCCCTGTATCCCTTTGTATCTCTAGTTGTTTTGACTGTTTTCACAGAGAAATRTGCTTTGAAATTGTATCATCAGTTCCACTTAAGGCTAAACTAAGGGTATCRGTGATTCAGAAGAGGAGAGCACATACAAACTCAATTGGATTGAAAGGAAAAAACCCAAGCCACGTTGGCCAGTTTGCTGGCTCACCTGGTTTCTTAGGGAATCCCCCCTTCCTCTTCATGAGACYGTGGTGAGGATCTGGGAGCTCCCCAAGCTTAACGTCAGAAAGTAGGACTTTCATTTCATCTCCATCCTCTCTTACAGGCTGCACTAAAGTTTAAATCCTAGAATCCCAAGGAACTAGACTACTTTGAAAGGAGAACTTTCATTCTTCTGTAAATCAATATTTGAAAGCATGCTTTCAAWATAATAATAATAAATAATAATGGCRGAGCAGTTCTGTTGTACTTTAATGCTCACACTCTCTAGGATTGTGGAAGKTTGCCATTTTCTTCTCAAAGCTGCAGCATAAAGGAGAAATGAAATAAAAACTTGCAACAGAAACAAAACAGTCCATTTCTGGAACTGAATGTTTTGTAATGGAGCTCCTTCTGCCCAGCCCTTCAGTGAAAAAGCAGGAATTTTTTATTTATTTCCATGACAAGTGTACAGGTCTTCATGTGATTGCTCTTACCTGCGCAACCTCTTCGAAGTCTTCATGGCGTTTCTGCAAAGCTCTGGCCCGATGCAGGGACTTTCCAACTCCAGTATGTTTGCTAAGAAAAGCTTCTCCATGGTTTTCAATCCAATCCAACACCTGTRGTACAGAAGAGAGACACACAGAAACCCTGATTGGATGTATTGAATGTTACAATAAAAAGACAATTATCCAAGAAATTGAGAAGCTGTAATGGTACTGCTTAAAAAGAACTGTACTGTTGGATTAAAACACACTGTTGYTATTGAAGGACATTAATTACATCTCATCTAACTTTTCTTAAGGCAGCAATTAGCTCAAGCTAGCAAAGTAATTTGATGCAAGATTATATCTTTATTATGAAGTCTACCCAGGACAACCTCAATTCTCCAYATCATCAATTTGACAGTAATTTGATCCAAGTGGCAAGACCTATGTGAGGGTCTCTCTAATCTGTTACACCCTCAGCTGACGTTTTTCAGCAAGGTAGCACTAAAAAAGCTTGCACATTGCTGGTGARCAACACAGGGAAGTTACTTTGCCTTTTACAGATTATTAAGTCAAGAAGAAAGAATCAGTAGTAACCAGCTAACTTTAACACAAGAAAAATTATTTTAAATCAGTATGAGATAAACATCTGTATCCAGAGCATAGAGAAGAATATGCTCCAGTTCTTAAAAAGCATCTAACCCCTCAAGACATCAGATATAACTGTTTATTCTAAATTTTATAGCTGAAAAAGTGATGAACAAAAGACATATTAAGGATCTTAATGCTTCTACCACAATGACTGGGTTGACAGCTTTATAAGTAGTAAAAATTGTACATGTAATCAGTTCCTGCCAGTTAACACAAAAGATTCCTGCACACATACCAAATTTCTGATGACTGAATGAACAAAAACATCTAATTTCTCTTCAAAATAATACACCCTAGCCATACCTCAATCCATTAGTTAGTGTGCATATGGAATTTAATTTTTTGGAAGATACTCAGAGGTTCAAGAATGACATTCAGAATTAAAAACAATAGCATATAAGCAATTTTCTKTAGTCAGCTAACCATTTCTATGYACTACTTACWTAGTACTTAAGTAGTGGTGCGAAAYACCTTACTTAACATTCATCTTCAGTGCTCTTCTTTCTTTAAAACACGAATATGTTAGTTTGTTTTGAATATAACTTTCAGAAACCTGTCTTTGACTCTTCTGATCTACTAGTGTCCTTTACTCTGATTCCTGAAGTTGGGCAAGGTTTTCTCCCCACCTTTCTTATATTGAAAGTATTACTGAATATAACCAAAAAGAAAGACTTCTTTCTTCTGAACAGATTTGAGAACCATTCCTGTAACATCACTTATAACTACATTCAATACATATGTAATCCCACACACTATTTCCATAAAAAACATCCATGCTTTCTTTAGCAGAAGAATGAAAATATGGTTTTCTCAATTATCTKGACTGTGAAAATACTTTTCCATTTACAAATTGTCTCCTACTGGACAAACAACTGTTTCAAAACAACAAACAATTCCCTAATACCACAAAATACAGCTMCTTCAAATCACCAACACTTCATTCAATCTCCATACTTAACTTACGCAATGTTTGTTTTCCCAGGAAGTATTGCCAAAAGAGTATTATTGTGATTTAGGTCAATGCAAGTTTTCATTTTCTTCTTGCAAGGTAAAGTATTGATCAGAGAAAGGAGAGTGAGGAGCTAAAAATRGCCTCAGTTATTATTACCAATACTTCTGACTAGTTTCAGGAGACCACTTTTTTCATTATAAAAAGAGCTAAATAAAGATATGTTAGGATGAAATAATTAGACTGGACTCAGGAGACTACTAACAGTTATAAGCTAACAAATGAAATCAACAGCAAAATCAGTCCCAGAAAGCATGGGATGAAAAGCAGAAAGCAGCCCAGGGAGAATGATTTTTGCTCCAAATAATGCTGAACAACTTCTCAAGGGAAGAAATTGTCATAGAAATCCAGTACACAGATGATGACATAATCCACTCAACTAGAGAAACATTACTGCCTCTAAGTRAAATCAGTATGAATACAAGTCTCATTAGTGCTCAGCCTTCATACCTTGATTCTTAACAAAACTGAGGAAGCACTCTTGGGAATTTTACAGCATGTACAGGCAGAGTGAAGGTAGGCTCTTCCCATCAGGGAGAGCTTTGCATACCACTTCAACTAAGGACAATACCATTAGCTGGCACTATTAGACTTCCAGCAACTAAGCATTTTCTTCCTCTTCCTGAGAGAAGTAAGAGTTACAGAAATCACCATACTGAAAGCAAATGGAATTCAGTCTGATACTTAGGTAATAATACACAGGAGTCTAAGAGGCTCAACACTCTTCAGTGAAAGGGTGAACAGTATCATCCTACACTGCAGCAAGCTGCTTTAATGATGCAATTAAGTTCTACTGCAGTCTCAGCAAAACCATCCTTATGCCCAACATCGGACCGAGAAAAATGCTTATATTTCTTGATCCCAAAAGAACATACAACAGAAGAAACTACTATGGAAASAGAGCTTCATTTTGACAAAATCATTGCTCATGGCTGTAAAATACGTGGTATATGCTGCTCCTAGAAGTAAATCTGAACTTTCTTAGATTCAATGTGCTCATTTTCAGCAGTCATTCTCACATTATTATCCATTCCTCACCCCCCACCCCTTTACCTACTTAGCACACACTCACTTTTCTGATCACCACCACTTACTTGCTGCTGACATAGCATTCAGAAGGAGAAGATAGAAATCTCCGCATTTCTGATCTTCAGACAGTTAAAATGTGGAAATACTCTCTTGCAAAGAGAACCATTTTACACTGGAACCGCCTTCAAAAGCCACATGGGAATCACACAGTGAAATCATATTGATGCTAAGCAAGAAGCAAGCGTTCATGGCCCGCCCTTTATTAGACAAGGCTGAAACTAGTGACTGTAACCTGTCTTGAGGCAGGCAGATCAGGGAAAAACAGCACATTTATCCAAAATGRACAGACACCCACTATGACCAAATAAATGTATTTTTTGGGAGAAAAACAATCAAACCAAACCAAACCAAAGCAAAACACACACCCTCCAAACAACAACAAAAAAACAACCCAAGCCTTCCCMCCCAACCAAATCCCCAAAATATCTCCTACCAGCATTTTTACTAACTTCTGGCTTGCGCGCTATCAGGAGAGCTTTTCAGGCACCAAACCTCTGGTCATATGAGTGTCAGCAGTATCACTCAACCAGAAATATTACCTTGATGTTCAATTTTGACCTTTCATGGCCTAGAAGATCAGAAGTCCATGCTGCTTTTCCAAAACTGCTTTATTGCTTCATATCAGTCAGTCAGCTCCTTTCCTTAGGAGAAAGGCTGACCATATTATCTATTTGGTAAGTTTATTAACTCTCGGGCATAAAATTATACTTTTACTAGCACAGTTTTTATCAGAAGTGCTATATACACAATTGAGTGCAACTGACAGTGGCCAGACTTTAAAAAAATTAAAATAAAACCCCTCTTTTTAGATGTTAATATACAAACTAACCTGGAACTAAATTTCCCAGCATGTTTCTGCTACCTAAAGTCAAACTCAGAATCCCATTCAGACTGCCAAAGGCTCTCAAATTTCAGATTTTCYGTAATTCACTTCTCATCTACTATTTTTATTATTTCATGTGCAASTTTCCTTACTACTTTCTTCAAAGGATCAGCAGATGATTCTTGGCAGAGAGACAGCACCACAAAGCTTTTGTTGAAGTGGAAAGCTCCACTAGAAACAGTTTCCCAGTACACAAGAACATGCAAGACAGAGGAAAAAACCCACTGAGCTTTCTAAGGTGGAAGTAACACAAAGTGAACTACCAGCACAACATGGCCAATTCCCTCCTCCAACTCAGTTCTGTCACTCACTTAACACTTCCACGAACTGAGTTATTTCATTAAGCCAGCAGAGGGAGGAGGAGAAAATTACAGATTCATGCTAAAGGATAGTTACAGATTMACTTACAATGCACTTGGTTACTTGCCACTATGTGCAATTTTACTATAAACAGTGGAAGAGGGCCACACATTAAAAAAAACCCCACCACTTTTATCTTTACTGACAATAATTACAAGATTTTTTATGCTCATTTTTAAATCAATCTTAATTGAATTTTTTGAAGTTTGAACAAAGAGAGAATTTGCAAACAAAAACCAAAGTACTTTAGAAAGTTGATTTGGAGTTTTGCAGAAACCCTTCCAGAACTGTCTCTGATACAAATTTAACTAATTTCTCAAACTAATTTCATGCACTGAATGGTGTTAATAATCATTCAACTGAAAAACTAACATTTCTCAGATAAATTAAGATAATCTGATAAGGTTGTTTTGCTTTTGCTTTGCAAGAAATAAGAACTTTGTTATTCAAGATCACTTTTTTCCCCAGATAAATTTTCAAACCTGAGAGAACTATAATCTCTAAGACATCTGCTGTGGCTATTGGATTAATCTATCAGGTATGTATGTTGAATTGTCATTGTCCTATAGAATGATCTGCACTGAAATCTAAGTATGAAAAATTGTATTATGAAAGAGAATACTGATCAAAATTCACATTGTAATTGGCAGTGCCAAAAATACCCAATATATTTAAAGTTAAGTTAAAGCATCACAACAAGGAGCTATACCTCCTCATGCRACATTTCAGAAATTCAACAGAATATTCTGGGATAAACCAAAGGACAACTCAATCTCTGGCAGTGTTAACTATGGGATATTAAGCTAAGGGCTTGGCTTAAGAACATCACAAGGACTGAAACTCTGTACAGATCTAGCTTGAACTTTTGTGTGGTTGATAAAGATGGGCATTAGCACAAAAGGCTGGAGCTTACAACTGTCAAGAGGATCTCTTGCTACTTTAATTCAATGACTGTCTTGGAAAGCATATAAAGAAAGCACAGGCATAAACTGGATGAAAGAAATTTCTCCAATGAGCAGGTAAGGCACGTACTGAATAATAAGTCAATATGGATCAACCTTCTTGAGCCAGCTGGTTCATAATGAAAACTTCACAATCCACATGCATGATTTGGATAACACATTCGTGATACTCGAAGCCATAAAAATATGTAAAGCTGTCTACTTGGTTGTTTTCAAATGTGTGACTACTTCATCTTAAATGCAGCAATTCCCAAGGCTGATGAGACTAATGCAGAGAAGGAAAATCCAGCATCTTGCTGAAGAACCTGGTGGTGACTGCACAATGACTTGAGTCTAATAAGTGGTTATTTGCCAACTTCAAAGAACAAAGCAGTCTGAGAGCTAACTCMTCTACACTGAGAACCATGATTTAGGAAAGAGCAGAAAAGGAAAATTTCCCACAAGCATTTTATGACTCCCAAGATACTAAAGGCAAAGAGCAGGAGCAGCAAAAAGAAAGACCCTTTGCAGCATTTAATGAACACCTTCCCCCAGGTAATAAACTCCCTGAAGCCYGGCCTACAGGCCTGAAACTTGAATTATGCACCTGGCAAATTACCTCAGATCACTCGGCCTAGATTGCCTAAGTAGGTCCTCCTTGAACAGAATTCAAACTAGAGCAGAAAGTTCCTCCATCCCATCCGTACTTGCTGGCGCCAGACTACTGAGAGGACCTACACTTTTCCATGAGAATCAAACTACCGTGACCATTTCAGTTTCTGAGGACTCCTTTTGAAGCCTTTTCAGTAAGGAGGTGATTCATTTTTGGGCTGTGCCTCATCACAGAATCGCAGCACATTCTGAGCTGGCCCTTCACTCATGCAATGCCAGCACAGGACTCTCCTGACTGGCCACTACTTATGTTGTAATCCTTGATGGAGAGCCTCAAGGATTTATACGACGGAGTCTTGGGTTCTCTGTGCCCTTGCTGACCATTCATAACAATCCCTCTGCTTTCTTTTACCTTTTTGTCAGATAGTATTTTTCATGCGTTTCTGCATCATTTGTCACATCTGAGTGCTGAGAATCTGG
>NW_026623257.1:1507564-1508774 GCF_030028575.1 Malurus melanocephalus | reverse complement strand
CATTTTATCTTTATTAAAAATCCACCAACTAAGGAATTTTACGTTGTTTTACTTTAAAAAGGTTATGTCAGAGCCTTTTTAAAAGCTATGTCAGAGATACTAATGCCCGTACATAGCTTTTACAGATGTTGTCATAATAACAAAAAAATAGCAACTAATAACCATTAATTCAGGAACAGTGTTATTATCAGAAAGCAATCTCAGCTGTAATTTCTGTAACTCTTTAGTATACTACTCTCAGGTTTTAAAGAAACACTGTTGAATCAATTAAGTATCGCTAGGATTTGAAACTAAAAATTTTACAGAATAACACTATTCATTTCTTGCATGTTACAGCAAGCCTTTTAAACTTYGACTTTTTGACTGAGTCCAAAATTTTACCTAGAATGTGAATGTTTGCTTCCAGCACAAACTCACAGTAGCTGTCTACACTAAGAATCTTTTTCATCATGTGACTTAAATAAATTGATTTAAAATTAGAAACAAAATGAAGTAGAGCTAACTTACAAATATCATCTATAATAGCCAATATCCATGTTCTGATACTACACAGAACTTGGCATTATTCAGTCAATCCTATGCAACTATTCAATTGCTGAATGAAAGAGCATGGGGTTTAGCAGTAAAAACTCACCTGTCCGTGCAATCAGCTCAAAATCGCAGGCTGACAGAATACAGAGGCCTTTAGACAGTGTGAAATAAAACCTACCTGTTGAACATCCTGCTGAAAAACACACAGCTGAAGCCGCTGGTGCAAGCGGACCTTTCGATGCTGCCAGATATTTTCCAGTTGGCGCTGGTGATGCAACACTTCATGGATGACATCCAGGACGTGATGAACTGCTTTTGAGTAGTTGGCAGATGCGGTGAGGGAATCGGAACTCCCAGGAGTCAAAGGTCTCTGAAGTTTGTCAAGGAGTGACTTCCCATCTTGGCTCACCTGGCCACCAGAAAGGAMAAAGAATTACTTGTCTTACCAAAAGCTTGTTGGGCTATAACTTTGTACCCCACCCCTTCTCCCTGTTTTAGATGTCTTTAAGAACTCAGGGAGACGTGATGAAGAMTTATTTTATTGCAGACATGTTTCATTACATGCAGCTGTAATAGGAAAAAAAATCTCTATTTAAAATAATTTTAACAAGTAGCACTCTTCTAAATAATAGCCTGTCTTTCCATTTTTTCATTGCCTTAAGAGTGATTTTACTTTCAA
>NW_026623257.1:1364947-1507467 GCF_030028575.1 Malurus melanocephalus | reverse complement strand
TACACCTAAAATTAAGCATTTGTCCACAATTATCCTTCCAAAGYAATCTCTCTCTTCATTTGCTATAAAGGTGAACAGGGAGGTTACTTTCTGTAGGTTAATATTAATTTAAACTAACAGATATAAAACTTWGTACATGATTCAATCTGACACGTTTTACAACTTCTAAATTATTTCTGGTAAGCCAAGGACAAACTGCTGTTATGGCAAACTTGAGTCTCATTAAATCCCTTAAACCCTTTCTATGCAGCACAGAAAGATACTGTAAAATGTATTTAACTACTGATACTGACAGAAAACATTAGTAATTTCTAATAGTTGTCTTCTCTGATTTAGACCACAGCAGAAATATTCAGATTTACTTTGCATGCTAATTAAAAAGCAATAATCCTCTCTTATCTGGTCACTATTGACTTTTACTGTTAAAAGCACTTTTCATTGGCATTTACTCAGTTACTTTTAGAATGAAGCTCAGAGAACTGTTACAATTCAGTATCATTCAGCTACCTGTACAGAACTTTTCTATCAGCTCATCTAGCAGGCAAGGAAAAAATAATCCAAAACATACAACTTGAGTATAAACAATAGTCTGAATCCATCAAATCAACACCATGTCAGAAACAGCAAGTTTGTCCAGGCCTTCCCCCAGTGGCTATTTTCAACAACTTTTTACTAAGTCTGGGCACACTTTAAATTAGTAATTCAGACAGAATTAATTAGTTAGTCAAACAGACCCAAGTGAAAATTCTTTTCAAATAATTAGATTACAAGGGGGTTTATTTCTCAGTTTCAGTTCAAGCTCTTTCATTTCAGTAGTGAGTATCAACACAGGGAACAAAGTTCACTTCTGAAAGGAGCTCCTGTAAAGTCAAGTCAGTAGAAAAATGTCGATAGCACAGYTATGATACCTTTTTTCTTTTCTGTATGCAAAAGTATTATCTTGTGAGTCCTTCAAATATTTCAAGAMAATGGACATCAATTATGTATTCAGAGTCCATAAAATCTAGGTGAAAAAAACAACTGTCGCAGCCTCTTGATCCAATTAGTTTATTAGCTTTATAAACAAATGACTGCACAGATTTTCCCTTTGAGTTAATACATTAAAATTTTCTTCCTTCCTATTGCATGACTATCTTAAGATTTAAGTGAGATGTATAACTATTTACATATAACTTCATTTAWGGCACATATATTGGATTTTCAGGCACACCAATTATCTCAGCTCATAAGCTAGTAAGTTGCTTTACTGGTAATATGAATTAATTGCTTTCAGTAAAATCAGACTGTCTAGTCTTAAAAGCATTTACTTTCTTAAAATTACTGTCTTCTACTTTGCAACCAAGTTGTGTTGTCAAGACATCACAATCTAAAATGAATGACAGTGTTGTGATTCCCAGTGTTCCTCTCTCTCTTCCCTCACTGTTCATTCATCACAAMGTGAAAGGAGCTGCATACTGTAATAGCAATGAAGTCATACATCCAATAATGATAAGCACTGGTGCTGTAATATCCTGACACAGAAAGACGCCTCCATCAATCTTCAAAACGGAATGCATGTTTGAAAAATGCAAAACAAAACCTTCTGCCCAGAGGAGGAACACAACCTGTACACACACATGCAGTTATTATTTCTGTACCAATTCTGGTTGCTGAAGACAAAGCTGATTTTTTTACCAAATGGGGAAAAGTAATGACCAGAAATCAGAAGAAAGGTACTTAATGCTCCTTTTTTCCTTCAAGCAGTACCAGTGAGGATTTTGTTAAAATAACTAGCTACCCCAAAGTCAAAAGCTACAGCTTTGAAACATTAAATAAATTTTCAAGGTATTTGCCAAAGCAATCCTATAATCTACCCATCTAATTCATTTTCTTTATGCATCACCAGTAAGCAAGCAGTATTTAACATGCTAATCCACAATACTTATTTACACTTTACAGCAGGCTCATCCAGTCACATCCCTGACAAAAAAAAGAACCCATAGAAAACCAACTCAAACCAAACAGAACCAAGAAGAAAAAAATCCACTATATCAACCTCAGCACTTTATAATCATTATTCTACAGAGATCTAGTCTTCCTACTCCTTGTTGCACTCTCATGAAGCATGTACCCCAGACTGCCTCTAATCACATAAATCTGTTACGAATGTGCTGTCTCCATCCCTTGCTTTAAAAAGGGACCTCTCAATGATGAAAGTTTATAATGAAAAGACACCTTACAAAACATACTTTCAAAAGTCAAACTGAGTTAAAACAGTTATGTGCAGTAAAATCACAAGTATTATCAAGTGTGATAGTATGCCATTAGATCAGRTGACAGAGCAGGGTGGCAAAGACCAAGAGTAAGGATATCAATGTGTATTTTACACAGAACAAGAATTCATGAACTCTGGACATATGACTCATGGTCATAAAGTTTATGCAGGCCCTAAGGCGGCAGGTATTAAAAAAAAGTTTTGATATACTAACAATAAGACAGATCATTAGCACTAATCTTGCCGTCCTTTACAGCTAAATAAAATGTGACCAGACTTAGGATTCAGCTACCTATAATAAAGCTGGTTCATCAGAAAGTAGTTTTAAATTTAATGTAATGCATAAATCAAAACCATTAATTCAAACCTACATGACCTCCCTTTAATGACAGGTGCAAGCTGTGGCCTAAGCTATCCCGTGTTCCTTTTTAGCATGATTTAACCAAACACATAGTTTTATGAGCACAAAAGCTACTGCATTTAATCCAGAATAACGTCAGTCCAACTGAACAGTAAAAAGTTTTACCCCACAATAAGMACAACCCTGGCAGGAGAAAGAAAGGCAAGCAGGAAAGGCAGAAAATACCTGTTAGCTAATAATAGCAAAGTGAATGCTCATTTGATTTCAGCTAAGTAAAGCACAAAAGAAAACTCAAAATTTGAAAGGAAAAAAAAAAAAGTTAAGTCATCACTTTCTAGGCCACCTGCAGAATAAACATTTTAACCTAAATTGTAAATACAACTATTAGAAATACTGACAAATACTATGATTCCAGTGTGTGTGCTGAGTTCAAGATTAGAGCAGCAGTACAGGATATGCTAATCTTACAAATGCTGACTACGTAGGCATGCTAGCTCATTTAAGTGTCTTTGAGGTTGATGAAATTAAGTGCATTACCTTCTGGCTTCTCAAGTGACATCCTTTGATGGTTAAGCCTTTTTTGTGAGGCAATTTCACAGATGGATTTTCAAAACACACCTAGAGCAATCCATGCCAACACAGACCTTCCCAAAGAACGCCCAGCTAACTTCCATACAAGTAAATGTTTAAACAATAYTACACTGCTATTAAAAGGCAGTAATATGCAAATTGAAACATACTTAGTATACTCCAATGGTTGGTTGTACCACACATGGTTAAATCTCACATTTTAATTTCTTTCTGAAGATTAAGGGGAATAACACTTCACTTTTAAAACAACAGTAGCAAAATRCAGCATAAAAAATTTAAATAGAAGCTCAGCACTTGAGTTTCCAACTAACTCCCAGTGCAACAAGTGATATCGATTCATGACCCAAACTCAACATAATTTTATCTAAGGAAACAAACAGGACACTCACTTCAGAGTAAGCCAAAGTAATATGCTCATATATCCCTTGATGATGATGGATAGCATCTTCTAAATCTTGCAGTTCTGATGGAAGCTCCACCTCACCACAGGCTTTACACCATGAGTCCACATTGCTCATGTACTGCAACAGAGAACAAACATTCAGCTTGATTTTGAAAGTTCTASCKTAAAGTGCACACATGATGGTAATAYCCAAAAGGACRTTCACCTGTGATACACACTCTGAAAAGACTACTTTTAAGTGAGAAATCTTTACAGTATTTCACTCTGAAATAACCAAAACGTTATACCAGAACAGACAGAAATATTCACGTCAGAATATACTAGTGCCTTTAGGTATCTGAAACTCCTTCAGCTGTTTGGAGACAGGCAGGCAGTTAGCTATACATTGACAGTCTTCAGAATCAATTTAACTGTTGGCAATATTGATGCATCAAGTTTACTCTTGCTCCTTTTCTTGACTTTGCAGCTAGGAAAAAGCTTCCTTCATCCTGTACCTACCATTTCAGAAACACAAAAGCCAAATAAAGTCTTCTTTACACAAGGAGGTAAAACACTCAACAACTTTCAAGTCCAGACCATYRGTTTTTATCCATCAGCTCKCKGTGCAGATACTCAYGGTATCATGAGGTTTATCACTCTTTTTAACCTTCAGAGAAAACCACGTTCCTTTGCACATGCACACAAAGAATTACTGGTGAACCATTCACTGAAACACTCCATAGCTGTCTTTTGCTGGAAAGGGGTTATCAAGGAGGCAAAGCAGTGTCAGGGCATAGCGAATTCACACCTCAGTCCCCAAAGAACTAACTTCTACATGCAGAGAAGCACTAAATCCATTTGGCAAGCTACTACAGCAGCAAGCGTGTAAGGGATTTACAACTTAAGCAGAGGTCTCTTAGGACTGGCACTGAACTTTGAGCACACAGCTATGTCAGCAGAGCTGCTCGAGTCAAGCCTTTCMGGGGAAATTGAGGATACTGCAACAGAAATCTCTTCTGCAGACAATTTACCTCTGAAGTTTAAGCTGTCTTGACAGACAAGAAACTGCCATCACAGCTATATGCATAGCAGAAGTTCTGCCAACTTACTTTTCACAGCTAGGGGGCATGGATTTTATACCCCTGTCATGTTAGGAAAGAGGAAAAAAGAACCTGTTTTTCTAGCAGTTTTCATAGTTGTTAAACCTAGTACAGCCAAGCACACGAACTCTGTAAATWTCCTCTATTCATGCCAAATTTAAGATTCAAAAGTTATGAGACCAAGCCATTTGTCTCATCATACATATTCTATTTCTTGAAGCACATGTAGTGTTTGAGGAAAAAGGAATCAAAGATCACTTCTGGTACTCTGCTATTGTTTGATAGCTGAGAAGAAGGGTGATAGGGTATTTTGCTCCAAAATACTTATTTAATTCTCATTAAGGGCCAGTTTAAAATATCTCTAATTAGAGATMTGTTAAGCACTAAACATGAAGCTCCATGTGCACCAGTGAGCAGGCTCTGATAGCTGGTGCAATCTTCACAGKGTCTGACAGCAGGCAGCGACACTTACCTGTCACTGGCAAGAAAACACATGCATTCAAGAACGGTGTGTTTTTTCTTGGACTGCTTACTTTTTCATCTTTTTATGTAGGTCACCAGTCTCTAAAGGGGTCATTCCTCACATTCCAAACCCTCTTTCCTTGAACTCACTCTCCACTGCTAATGAAMCAGCTAATATATCACAGGCAGGTATCTTACAAAGCAACTAGGGCAATCCATCGCAGCTAATCATAAAATTACATAAACTGCAGAAGGAGCAATTAAAAGTAAATTAATCCCAGTAGATGCTGCACTATTTTCTCTCATTCTTATCTTTCCTCCTGTTTACACCTATAATTAGTGGTAAGGAAGGTAACACAGAAATTTACTACAGTTGTCCAGCACATAATAACACAAAATTTATTCTCCTGTCTTCTGATGAGCATAATTTATTATTTTTTTAATGAAAAAATGACAGTATTTCAGTCAGGGTCTATGCAYCTGTTCACACTTCATTCATCTCTCTCCTCCATGTATGGCTGAAATGTAAACCCAAATGAACCAAATAATGAGAAAAGCACCAATATTGACAAGGTACTGACTGCACTATGCCTATCAAATGCTTCAAGCTGACTGATGACTTTTCTACCAGAAAACAATCCCTTCATCTCATTTTTATGTAGTCTTTCTGTAAAACCTGCTAAAAGTACTTATTATAGGGGCATCACTTTATGTAATTTACCTTTAATGTCTAAGGACATTAAACCAATGTCACCACTAACATAAGGAAAAGCAATGTGTATTTGCATCTTAATACATACACATTTCTAATGTCTAGATATTTATCAAGTTAAATATATATGTAGCAGAAATCAGAGAAAAAGTATCTTAAAATCAACTGCACTGCCTCTCTATTTCTGCAGTCTTCAGCTCCCAAATGCTTCCTTCATTTATTCCAAATTAAAGTTRTATCAGACATGAGACCTTTCCTTGGATATAATTTAGCAAGGCAAATTGAAAGGAAAGTATCTACATAGAGCACACCAGAGCATCCGTCAGCCATAACCATTCCAAGAACCTCTGCTCTCCGAACACACCGGGGACGCGCAGAGCAGACAGGCTACAAGATCAGCAGGTGATTCAACTGCACACACAGCAACTCCTTCAGAACTGAATTCCCTTGAGGGCAAAACATGCTTTAGCCATTAAGATTATGAACTTGGGGATATTTATTCSTATTTCCCTTACATAYACCTCTTCTCTGGCAGTTACACACRGTTAATGACTTAATTAAAATAATTGGTATAGGCCTAAAGCTAAAATGTTTTTTTAGCATAGGAGGAATCTCTTATGGAATACTAAGTAAACATCTCCCACCACAATTTCAGATTCACAAGACAGTTAATTAACTTCTCAACTTTCAGGCCAGTTCAACTTATGTTTTCTATAAGCAATTACTATGAGTTAAATCTTGACACTCAAGGACTGATTGGAGTTGAGTGGTGAGGACAACAGATGAAGTGATAGTTTCTAGATGTAGAAAAAGCATTATACAGATACTTAAAAGCCTTACATATTAAGCATTTCTGTCCTTTCGATTCATATAGCTAATTAGGTTGTTTTATCTTGCGTTGATATGAGCAAAACATTTTGCGGAGAATTTAAGGTCAATGGGTTAAACTGAGGAGAACAAACTTTTGTTTAAGTATTGAAATTGGCAGAAATAAATATTCTGGCTTGGCTGTCAATGTTCTCAATCACTTTCTTGCACTTCTGTCCAAAACAAAAGCAAACTGCACAACTCACTGTTCCAGCACATAAACTTTTGTTGATGCCCTCCCTCTTGGTGCATTCACCTGTTCAGCTTTTTGATGGAAGATGGAGGACATGTCCAGTAACGTGCTACGTTCATCCAAGGCTGCAGCAAACGCCTTCCATTCCTGTTCCAACTGACTGGCAATCTGTTTGATYTGCTGTGAAGCATAATGGCCAGACTCGATGAGGCGGTTTGCTACTGACATGATGCGGCTTATGTTTACATACACATTCTACGGAGAAGAAGGAGGGAACAATTAGTGGAAGTTAGCAGACCAATTAAATACCGAAGTATATTCCTAAAAAATTCTACCTTATAACAGTACTGACTGACAGACTGTTTTTATTTGGAAAGTTTATGCATGCCAAACTTTGGATTCTAGGTTTATAATGCAACAGTCTACCTGTAATCGACAAGTGAGAATSATGACTTGAAATACTTCACCTAAAACTCATGTTAACAACCAGCTTAAGCCAATTTATGCTACATGAAGACACCTTATTACTATAAAGAGGAAGAAATAAGCATACTTTACAAAAACCTAAATAAAAATGTTTTCAGACATTCAAGTCAACAAGACATTCGGACACATGCAATATGGGAAAACTGAAGTATCATTACTAAGCTCTTGATCTATCCAGAATGTATGTGTGCAACATCTATGAACTTTCACATCAACTTCTGATAGTAACTTTTAAAGAAAGAAAATATGGAACATTGAGTTACGAGAAGTTCAACAATTTTACATTCTATTTGCTTGTCTCTATATTGCCTCAGAGCTAGCACTGAAAATGAGACAAGATCCAAGATCAGAAATATCCTTTAGCATACTGGCATTAGTCACTGATGACTCTTAGTGACTCTAATTTTCAGTTAAGAGTTTCTGRTTGCTGTGAAGTAAAACAAGAACAACTTTGCAACCAAAAGCTTTCTGAGCTTCTCTTCCAGAGCTACAYGTGTACAATACGGAGTTGATACTTCCTTCAACTGGGCAGATTCCTAAACATCTAGAATGAAATTCTCAGAATCACAGGAGTGTTGAGGTTGGAGATCACCTAGTCCAATCACCAAACACTGAACAAACCAGGTGGAACCATGACCCGCTGGCATCCAGACATTGCCCAGAGCTTAGCACTGGCTGGCTGGAGCAAGCATTGCAATTCCTCCAGGCTTCAGTGCCCAGACTCATCTGAGTGGCAAATAGGATGGTTCCTGTTGATTGTAAACTGTATGCAGTATGCAAGCAGGAGCACATCTCACACAGCCCTACACCTCAGCTGGTCCCCTTGATCAACTGACCACAGCAGTGTCATATTGTTCCTTTCTGCACAATACTACCTTGTATTTTTTTTATGTTATCCCACACATCTATGCTTTGTTTTTAAACACAGCTGAACAAGTACTGTACTGGCAGAGTACAAACCTTCTATTTCCAACAATTTTCAAAAGACTGGAGAGCATTTAGGCCYATTAAAAATGTATGTAGTATAAACACAAGACTGCTAAATGAAGACAGAAAGCCATTACATGGTCTTTACAGGTGTGAGAAGAAACAAGTGCCAAAAGAGAAAAAAATAAAGGCTAGAACACTGCCATTTGAATTCTTTATGTATYGTAATAAAGCAATTTTGGAAATTCTGGAACAGCACTTAAAAATGAAGGACATGGTACAATAAACATGATGTAAAACAAATTAAAACTGAGCTGTGGTTAACATGTATTCATTTTCTCATAGCAATCAGGCTTCACATGTGTGGAAGAATACACCCTGCAGTATGAATATGAATTAAAATGCTGACAGTTGAACACTCTCCAAGCTGTGCACACCACATTCTTCTCCTCAAAAAAAGAACCAAAAAACAACTTAAAATAATCTAAACCTTTTATCTCACTATGTGATATATCTACCAAAGGTTTAAGGRCCAGGATTTTAGAATGCAATGACCTAAAGGAGACAGATTTAGTTAAGGAGGAAAAGAATCTCCAATAGCAATTCACTACAATTAGACTGTCTTTAATTGATCCTTGAAGGTCAACAGATTCTGTTCAACTTCCTACAAGGACAGGCAAGTCCAGTGTCATTATTATTAGACAATTGCATATCTTGCATGCTGCTTGAGAGATGACAAACACTGTTGTTACAAGTGACCTGGTGCTCATTTACCAGGGACTAATATCCTATTTATTGCATGCATTTACATCCTGTTTTTAGTTAAGGAGCAGCTATGAGTTAATAACTGATAAAGATTTATTTACTAACCTCATTTACACCACGTGACTCTGCATGAAGCACCTGCAGCTTCTACATGTGTATCAACTGTCTCAAAGGTGAAAGGCCAAAGTGATACTGCATTTCCCTCATTGTGTTACACATATGGCTATTGTTAACAAGACTAAAAAAGGAACAATTCAAGTTTCTACATTACAATTTATCCTTAGTATTTACTAAGGATACAAATGTACTTAGCATGATTGTTTTCTCTCAAAATGCTCTTTAGCCAGAAACTGAAAAGATACATTACAATATCTGGAAAGCTCCTCATTGCAGGTTTTTCCTCTAAAGAAGGTATACATATGAAAAAAAAGTATTGCTCAGCAAAGCAATACATACTAGTAGCCTAACTCAAGCTGTACTGCACTGTGTCATTCTTTGGTGCATGCCTGAAAGGCAAGTACAGCRGGGAAAAATACAGGTGACAGCCTACCAGCTTAATTGAACTTCTATCAATTCACACAAAATAAAGCTGGCAGGTGACCTGAAGGTTCCATTTTATTTCCCTGTTTTCCCAGACCCAACTAGAAAATGTTTGTTTAGCACCAAGATTTCAAACAGTAGTTTTCTGACAGAGATTATTATACATTCTGTTTTAAATGCCATCAACTTAGTGACATGGTCCCTAAGTGGCACCTCTATATAGACTGTAGTGAGTTTGAACTATTTCCCTGTGATATAAATAATTTAGGATGGAATTTTCAAATCATCTGCCACTTCACATGCAAATGGTTACCAAAACATGGTGAAGTATTAAYATATGAATTAACACCTGCTTTAATGATTTATGTGCTCTCTAACATTTCTCCTAATCTCATTTTTGAAGCAATGGTAAAACTTTCAGTTTGGGAATACAAACTTCGACAATGAGGGCTGAAGAACTAAATAACCTGATCTATTTCCTTGAAAAATTATAAACTTGGTAATATACAACTAAATGCAACTAAATATACAACTACATGCAACTAAAGCAAGTGTTTAACCTGTTCTTCAACTACAAGGATCCTCTAAATATTCTCAAGTAACTATTTAACCAATGCTATCAGCACTAGAACATGTGCAATATAATTACACCATTTCTTCAAATTTATCATCTCTTTCCTACAGTCTTCACAGTGGATATGGGGAATCTAAAGGCAACACTACATAGTCCAAGACCAACACTACCTTCTTTCCTCCTTCACTTTTCACTCACCTTTACTTAATCACACTAAATGCCCATGACTTCATACTCTCCCTACAGCCACATCACTTTAATCTAGATGTTTCCCATTTTAACACTAAGTATGGGGCTCTAAACTGGATCTAGTTCTCYAGTAAGACTAACTGAATCAGAGCACTTTTTTTTACGAAGCTGAAGTTCAGCAACCCCAGTAAGTACCAAGAATAAAATAAGTTTTGCTTCTTTTCAGTAACACCACTGTCTGTTCCATTAGGTTGTGATTTATTGACATGAACGTACTTGTTGCTRTATTAACACCTCAGCAGCTGAGTGCTTTTTAAAATATGTTTATTTGCTTCTTCCCTCTTAAGGGTTGCACATTTAGCCTGTTCTGTTTAGTCTTGTTGACTTTGGAGTGTTCCTCAGAAGCTGAAAATAGCCTGAACTCATTTTACCTTTTCAGTCTGTTCTCAGGTTGGTGGCACCCAGACACTGTGTCTCAGCATTAACTGCCCTGGCACCGTAAAGGTTCTCTTAGGGATGTACACTTCTGATCTTGCACTCATTTGCCCAAATCCTGAGGACCAAGGGCAGTCTAGGATTCACATGGTGTTTATCTCAAGAGACAAATCTGTATGGTTAGAAAAATACTATTTAAAGTAAAAAGGTTCTCAAGGGTGAAATATGTCAGTGGTACAGAGGAGGAGGAAAAAGTTACACTAGCACTAAGCTATGGTGATTTTACCTCACCTGACTTTCTTCAGGTTTTTATTTGTACCAGTCCCTGTGGCTAGATTTGAGCAAGTCATCTTTTTAACTTTTAACTCTGTAAACTTAGTGACATTCAATCACTGTGCTCATACTTTTATTTTAACATCCCAAAGCTCTCACCAGTGCTCATCTCTGACACTTCCCTCTGCATACCATTCAATATTTGATTACTACCTTAATAAGATGGTTTAGTGCATGCAAACAGCCTGTTCTGAGAACATTAACTAACTCAGCAATATGCTTACTATTGGCATAGGAGTTTTTGCATTATGGTTAATAAATGGTAATAAATGTAACTTCTACTCATGGTCCTATCAACACTGAGACAAAAAGCAGTCATAGCACATCCTTTAATAGTAGCATGCGTCAGCTTTCTCAAAACAAAGTTTCATTTTGCCTACATCACTCTTCAAGCATTTTAACCCTCCCCAGTGAGAGGGACAGTTAAACTGTAATGAAAGCAAGGCCATCTGATCTCGCAACAAGAGCAGAAAATGTTAGAGCACACAACATCTTCCTCCTCACCCATATTTCACATGACTTCTTATCCTCCTTTTGTCCCAGTAGATGGATAGAAAATGGTAGAAAAAAGAGTGGACAGACGCATAATCAGTCTTTGCCACTCCTGCATACAAGACAGACTAATTATATAATCATGGGTATTTTATTCTTGCTGTTCAAAAACTCAAGACATAATTTTCRTATTTTTAACTCCTATGATCCCTTATGTGAAAGTTTCTCCCTTAAAAGGTACTAAAAACTTGTTTCGAGAAGTGAAGCACTGGTTTAGTCACCCAAATAGTAACGTCAGGCTGAAA
Organism: Malurus melanocephalus; assembly: GCF_030028575.1. Lineage (NCBI taxonomy): Eukaryota > Metazoa > Chordata > Aves > Passeriformes > Maluridae > Malurus > Malurus melanocephalus. The sequence continues at coordinate 1,495,499 of NW_026623257.1, read as the reverse complement.
CTGAGTATTGCTTAACTCAAATAAATCTCAGGACTTGACAATAGCAATTTACTGTTGCTGAAAGCAGGCCTTCAAAATTGTACTGAAAACAGTCCTCATCCTTAGAGAACAGAATCACTGAGAGTTTATTTTTCCCCACAGYTCTGGACCATGGGATCTACTTGCCCTGTAAAGAAACAGCCTTGCCTTTTATCAGGGCACAGCTTCTCAAACTCAGTACCAGGAGGTCACGTACCTATGGCTGCATCTGTGAACTATCCTTCAATCAGTAGCTCTTTTGGCCACATCAACCTGTGTGTTCATCCATGCTAAACAAACATATGTCCCTCYTAAATGCACAGCACAACACCCATCCAGCTTTTTGCTGGGATAGATTCATTGCAATGAGAATCAGTCTGGATCAAGCTTAGGACTTGCATGAACTTACTCTTGTTACCYTGAAGTGCGACCACATGAATACACAAGATTCCTAAATATGCTAATTAAATATGCTACCATTTGCTAATGAAACTGGTAAAAGCAAAGTTAAATCTCCTTCCCAGATACATTCTTTACCTTTTTGTTTTATAACATTTGGTTTACACTTCCAATTATTTTGTGCTTTTACTGAAAACCAAGACTCCATAAATGGCATAAAGCCATTATAAAAAAATAAAAAAAATTCAATAAATCCTCTTTGTCCTTGATGTAACCAACTCGTGATAATGAAGGAACTAAGCTTCTTTCACAATGCTTTACATCCAAGTGGCTTGCTTCAGACTGAAGGATGGATCAAAATTTTGGCATGTCAGCCAAAAGAAAGGCCGTCACTCTTTCTCAGCCAAGTTGGGCATAAGCAGCTGCAGAAGTTGCCTTTTACCTCTTGGAAACAAACTGCTACTTGGGAAGGAARGGGACATGAGAGACCCAGCTATCGACAGAGGGTAGCACCTGCTGTGGAGGGAAGTGTGTGCCCTGCAGCAACCACAATGTGTTGGGAAAAGCAGCTGCAACATCAATTATCAGAGTTAAGCTGTGAGCAAGTACAGGAGGTTGCATTTAGCTGCTTGGGGAGCATTTATCCTTTGAACAGTCCTTCCCTACTTTAAATGAGCCTAAGAAAATTGACTAGAAAGCAATATCTATTAAAGTCTAATTAGGGCCACAATGAAAAGCCTTCAAAATCTCCTGCAAGAAATAAAGCTAATACATAGTTGTCTTCTTCCCTTCCTCTACTCCATCCAAATGAATAATTTCAGATGGTGATATACAATAAAAATTTAATTCTACTTCTGATGTTAGAGTATGCACACAAGAGACCTTAAATCTACTTTGATTACTGAAGAGTGACACTGACAGGAAAAGTGAACAAACAGCAGCTTGTTAAGCACAGAACATATGTGGAGAGTGGTCAGGGACAAGGCTGAACATGTCTGGAGTTAAGACTGCCCAACATTTTTCCAGTTAAAAGCGAATGAAAAAAAAGGCCTGCCAAAATTTAATCAGTTCACGTCATTTTTTATGTCACGTTCAGTTTAATCTCTGGCCCTAATCTATATGAAAGGCTTTTGCCATTTAACCAAACAAAAGCCAGATAATCTGAATGCTGCTTAAATCAAAACCAGGGACTGATCATTCTGAATTTACGTTTTCTTATTCCGTGGCAGAAAACCCCTTCTGGGGGGGCCATGCTACTGAAAAAAATGCAGCTTGTTTTTACCTTTTTGAATGTTCAGCTAGCTTAATTTGCCCCAAATTTAAGMTGTGCCTTGTGTGCTTTAAGAAATCACTTTGCAGGCTGAGAAAAAGTCCACTGTAATTAAAGCATTTGACAACTAAAGGCAAAGGAGAGATTAACAGCAAAAGACTAATGGTAAACACAGAGCAGGAAGGATTATGCTGCATTGCTCAAGTGCTTCCTACTCTTGATACCATCTGAACAGTCTAAAAGAAGGRAAAAAAGTAAAAAAGTCATCTGATTTGAAGAAAAGATGAGAACAGTAACTAATATCAGGACAGGCTTACAGAAGAAGAATTTAACCTTTGGAATACAAGCCCAAGAATTGCCTGGAAGGCCACTCAAAATTACTATATTCCAAAAGTCATCTCATGTCAATGACACCTACTGTCATCCTGTGTTTCCTTCTGCTCTACTTCATATGCAGAGCAGTGAGGAACAAGGTCTCCAAAAGGGAGCAATTCCCCATGCCATGAACCAAACCTAATGGTCAAAACCATATATGATGTTACATAACTTAATKACAAAGTTCCCCAGCATTTGCTTTACTCTTTTCAGAAAGTTTGCACTGATTTTAGTTTCTTTTAAATTTTTGCAAACAGAGCTGAGTTGTAAAAGAAGATGCGCCATCTCCAATCGTGTCTTCTACTGTTGTAACTCCAGACATACCATACACAAGAGCTGTCTTACTAGTCCTTCCATTACTTCAGCAAAAAACACAACCTAGGTGAGTTTATTCCACCACTTTCCACATTTAGCAGTCCTGTTCTACAAAACCCTCTTGCAAGAGTTGATTATTTCAACCATACTTTAATTCAGTTCCCATCCTTGGACTGCCAAGAATATTAATTTGTAACAAGTCTGGTAGTGTTCTTCCTTCACTGATCTGACCAACAGGAACAGGATTTAGGCCCGGACTCTCAAGGTTATTTTAACACCTACAATGTGCAAAGGACCTACTTGAGAATTTTGCCCCCATGTTGAAATAAAAGTTCATGAAACTAAAAGAAAATAGCTTTCATTCATTGCCAGTTAAAATCCAAATTTTTTATTACATCCTGCTGATGATATTTGACAAAAAAGAGTATTTTAGGTCCATTCTACTGTGCCAGAAATGAGAAGTGTCTTCTTAAAACCACAGAAAATTATTACACCAGGCTCAGTTACTTCCCAGAACTTTTTGTCTGAACTGCAATCTATTCAGAAGACCCTGAGAGTTATTCCTTTCACAATAGAGAGCTAAAATCTGTATTACAGACRATTCTCTGAAATTCCCTACAAGACCCAAAGTAGTACTCAAAGACACATCCCATGTTCTAGAAGCTTGGACACTTACATTTGGGAAGTGCTGAGGTCATGTTGAACACTGCCATTTGTCAAAACRATTTTGCTGCTTTATTACAGTACCTCTGTACTTGATTACCCTTTATTTTCCTCCRTTGTGCTTTATAAATTCACCACCCAAACCCAAGTTTGACTACTTGTAAAGGAGGAATGATCCGTGTCTATGTGCTTACAAATTCTACCTTAACACAGARCAAACAGCATGTCTGTGCTGTGCTTTGCAGGGAGGCCTGTTCTTACCATACAGTTCATTGCAAAGTGATTGTGCTGTGTCTGAAGCTCCATCGCATGGGGGTGACTGGTTCCAATCTCCGTGTAGCTGTTCAGAAACAGACCTTTGTTGTGTGTGATCCAGTCAAACATCTACATTAAAATATTAAGGAAAGAAGGAAGTTCAGTAATTTGTTACAACAGAAATCACAGACAAGCAATGTAAGATATCTGTGAACACAGAATACAGTGTCTAAGGGCATGAAAATTTACMCTGATGTTATTCCCTTTGTAAATTACTGTACATTTTAAACCAATCACTGCTGAAATCTGCCTTTTTGGATCAAACAGCTGAGGCTGTTACTGTTATCTTCACTATAGGTGTTTATCTCAACAAGCTACAGTAATGTCATAATCATAAACTTCATTATTAAAAAGCAGTCATAGTAAACAAACAGACTTGGAGCACAGCCCTGCGCCACCAAGCTCATACGTTTTCTAGTGTCAGCACTTCTTGACGTCAGCAGCTTAGCAGTTTAGAATGAAAATGGCAACTCATGGAAATTAAATATAAATTCTTTCATGCTGATCAAGTACTTCAGCAGCAAGCTTAATATTTTTAGTTCATAACTTTACAGCAGATTTGAAAACAACTACTTCTAGATGAATTCTTAAAAGTGTATGTCTCCTAACCTCCAACAATACTTGAGCGCAGTTACATATTATCTTCTTCCCGAGAAATTTCATAATAATCTTTAAATATGTTTGCTTTTAAAAAGAAAAAAAGGACTATTTTAATATTCCAATGAATTTAAGGAAAGACCTTTTATGACAATGGCCATCAATGAAGGCACACAGGAATCTTAACAGGAAGACAGAGYTTTCAAAGACCAAGCAACACAGCAAAGAGCTGTTGAACATCCCACCTGCTCACAATGGCYTTGAAATCTTTGCTGTATCGCAGCAAAAGAGATACACCTGCTCTCAGGATAAGCTGAAATACTGTCCAGGAAAAAACTGTAGCAGTAGGCAGTAAGTACTCAYTTAAAGATCTCTCAAAATATGCTGGCTAACAGAACACCATTATCAAATGCAGCATTTGTTCCAAGTCCAYGACAAAGTAAATTATAAGTAGACCACAGTACAATAAGAACTGTAAACCAAACTTTTAAAGTGTAGACAACTKAGACAGCTGATCATATACTCCTAAAATTTTAAGCATCTTTTCTAAAACTCAGTGAAGATATGTTAGAATATTATTCAAGATAGACACTGGTCTTGCCCATTAACACCCGTCTCTAGGTCACCTGAATTTGCTGCCTTCAGATACTTATAGGGCATTTCCAATCAGATTCCCTCACACCTCACTCCTTTTTTGCCTTCTGACCAGTCCTAATTTTTTTCACTGAGCTGAGCAAGTTCTCCAGAAGGAACATGTTTATTTCTCCCCATGCAATACCCTTTTTCTTTCAAAGATCCCATCCTTTCCCCACATTTCAGCAAAACACAAACACTGATAAAAAAGCCATGAGCAGTGAAATCTAATCTGACACAACCAGTAAAAACAAGGGCTGCAAATAGATTAAGATATGGGTCTTAATCCAAAAGTGAGCTGGGATACAACACAAACCTTATTTTTCATCTTTTTTTTACTGGCTAATGAGATAAAAAGCCCAGGTATGGTAGCTGCTGTCAACCTCATTTTGAGGTGCCTAGTATTTGCCTTTTGAAAGAAAGATGTGTTAATTTAATATAGACTTGCTCTTGGAACCAGAAACAAAGAAAACACTGATAGGGCTTATGCAACCGCATGGCAGGACAGAGGTCAATCCCACAGGCTCAAGTATTTCACAAGAAGTTTCTTAAAGCCCAAGTTATGTAAGCAATTTGATAAAACATAAGAAAATGAACAAAATATATTTTGATGGTGTTTACATGGCACTGAAAGATATGCTGTAATGCAGAATAATAAATGCTGTAATTAAGTGGCTAGACCAACAGCTTGCATTATTTTCTAAGTAATTTTAGAAATAGATAATAATTTTATCTTTTTTTCAATTTGCATGAGTCTACATTTCTCTACTATCTTTATCTATATCCATCCAGTAAACATTTGCTTTAAATGTCACTTTAAAAAAATATTTATTTTTCAAACACAGCAGAAAACATTACTGTAGTGTRAAGAAAGTCCCTGAGCCTGAAAGGATGAGGGTAAGGGAAAGTACAGGTGACGAATACAAACGAAGAAGCAGGAAGAAGTTCTACWTGTTTGTTCTGCTTTTACTCTTCCCCATGTATCTGCTTGTGACAACTGCTAGAGAGCAGATTACTGGTTTCACATGGACTGTTGGTCTCATGCAGTTCTACTTTAAGAACTCTGACAAAGACCACACTTGCTATCTGACTGCATACTCTAGTTACTAYTACTCCTGAAGAAGAACTCCGCACCCTTCTTTAAAGTTATTTTTTCCATGGTAACCAGTCCACAGCAAGTGATTGCAATACCGTTCTACATGAAAATAAACCTTATCTGAGCTCATTTAAAAGCGAACTGCCTGCCACCAATGAAGGGCTTTCTCAKTTGAAGGGACTGGTTAGCCTGAAACATTCTGAAATCACTCCGTCCCCTGTTAATGACATATGCACTGTCAGAAGAGATACATCAGTTTTTAGCCTCGGACTTTAAACCCTGCATCAATGAAGCAGTTCCCCATGTCAGCCTCTTCAGACTTAGCTGACTGCCTGTCACTCACTTCCCAAAGATCACTCAAAAGAAAACCAATGTAGTCTTTAATCATATGTATTTATACAGTATACAACATTCACCTTTACTTGATGCATACAAAAGTATCTGTCTGGAACAAAGGCTTAACAAAATAAGTGCTTTGAAGGTGTTAGCAGTCAAAATTTACTTTGTAAGAGCTTCCTGTGCTCCTTACAGCTTAGAAGTACTATCCCATGTCCTTTACTCCAGAAGAACTTGAGTGCCTCTCAGTCAWGAAGTCCCTTATTTCTCATTAAAAGGCTAGTGATTAACTTCAAGGACAAAAATTAAAATTTTTTAATTGCAATTACAAATTGGTACTTCTTTCAAGTCTGTCAAGTACTGGCTATTTACACACTCCTCGCTCAGTCCTTACCTTTTCAGCATCCTGCTCAAACAGCCTGAGCTGAAAACATTGGTCCAATTTCAATTTCCGCACATGCCACATCTGATGCAGATGCTGCCGTGTTGAGTGCAGCCTGTCCAGCATGGTGGACACTTTGGGCAAAAGGTTCTGTAAGTCTGCATTCCCTGACCCAGAGTTCTTTTTGGGAAAGCTATCACTGCTCTGTATCCGCTGGAGCAGCTTTTGTCCTTCCACATCAAGGTCCTCRATAGGGGCCTTAATGACTTTCTTCTTTAATTGTGAATGCTCCTCTATCATATTGCGAGCACCTTCCAGGTCCTGAGGCATTTCCTTTTTTGACAACATATCTTGCAGTTCCTCCAGTCTGGAAAGCATATGGGTTGCATTGCTAATGTAGTCCTCAAAGGCAACTCTGATTTCTATCCATTCCTCATGGTTGTATTCCAAACAGCCATCAAATTCYGGGGTTAGCTGAGAAGGATCAACTACTTTGGTAAGGCCTTCCAGAGACACCATATTTGTCTAAAAAATAAAAATGGAAAGAAACAAATGAAGTCCACATGATAACTTTTCTCACATGTTTCAAGTATCAATTCTGATCAGCAGAAGACAGGAGGTCTTGCAGATATTCCCCCACATGAGAGAAAAATTTCATTTTCTTCTTACCTCACTACACTTTAAAAGAAAACAGCAACTACTCTTACGACTGCTGTTTTGATTAAGTTTTGACTTTGTGTATTGAAAAGTTTGAGAAGGGTAACACCAAGGTTCATTCAGCTGATTTCCTCTGGATACTGGAGGTATCACAATTATCAYAATGCAGACCAAGACAATAAAAAGACAAAATCTAAGTTTTTATCATTAGGGSGAAAAACCTAATTCAATCTTTCTTRAGCTTCRAAAAAGAACATAAAGAACATRTACAATTATCTAGCCTAAGTCCATGAAGAAAACCACATTCCTTCTAAAATCATTGATCTAAAGTACCCCTCCTTTCATGCAGAATATAATTTATCTATTATTCAAGGTGTYGATCATTAAAGAGTACACTTAAAACCATGAAATAAATATAAATTTCTGTACCATAGGGGAAATTACCTCAAACTCAAACTTAGAGCTGCCAAAGTTAGTCCTCTGTTTCTGCCAGAAATTGTCTGGCTTGATTATCAGTGCAACATGAATACAACATGGAAAGGATTCCTGTAAAATCTTCAGCAGAGGCTTTATGGAGTCCCATTTTGACCCACGCATATCTACAATGACGGTGAATCCTCGTTTRCATACTTCCTCACTGCAGAAAACAGAAGAAAAGGTTATCAAGAAAGCATTACAGCTTCCAACACAGCACTCTACTGTACCATCCTGCCTAATGAACATGGTCTGACCAGGCCCTCATGATGACCAGSTGACCAGCAGATCTCATGAACCTCTCAAGAAGCTGCTTTCACACCCATGCCACACTAACTCCTTGTGGGTGATAGCTTTATACCTGTTGCTGATTTGATATTCTGCCATTATCTTCACTTTGATTTTCACTGTTCATATTCATGATGATTCATCATCCAGACTTGTTTCTCCCTCATCTTACACACAGAGTAAACATACCATTTCCTAAAGCAGCATTATCTAATTCATTTACAATTGACTCTTCACACACACACACACACACACACTCACATGCTTGACTGATGGTAACATTCATGTCTTTCTAATGATTGAGGGGATCCTCTACAAGACAGAAGGCGTTTTACCTACCACTTTGCAAGTTTTTCAAACAGTCTCACATTCAGAACCCTATTATCTGAGAGTTAGAGTCTGTAGAGGAAAAACACCTGTTTATTGACAATTCCTTTTGTAAAGAGATCAATTAGTAAATTGATGTGAATGGACAACACAGTATTTTATGGTTGTGAAGAAAATCACGTCAATCTGTTTCTACAAAATTTGAGCTCAATTTTGCTGTCCAAAAGTTGACAGACYTTACACTCAAGCTCTCCAGCACCTTTTCTGAGAATGGAAGATTTAATTTCTTTTCATCAATATCTTCTGTACATTTAGTTCTTGGCACTGATCAAAAGTGACAATCACCACCACCACCAGAAACACTGATTTTCTTCCAGCAGAATTTGCTACATAACCTTGTAGCATGACCATGGGAAGAAAAACATTTCAAAACCAATGCATCATAGCCAACAGACTATCAAAAGGGACCAAATGTCCATTGTTTGAGTATGAGTCACTTTCAGGGATATGACTAATTCAAATGCCATTCTAGAGTTCATGTGGTGAGGTTTTCAGAGTGTCCAAAAAGCAGGGAAGCTTCACTAGCACGTTTTGCACACTGCAGAAAGATGGATTATGACTGATACAGGAGATCTGGAAGAAGTGATGAATTCCTCAGAAGAGGAATTTTATGTTTGAAAAGCTAGGAAAAGAGGAATTTTATGTTTGAAAAGCTAGGAAAAGAGGAATTTTATGTTTGAAAAGCTAGGAATTTTATGTTTGAAAAGCTAGGAAAAAGAAGAAAGAATAAACATCCCACAACATTTCAAAAAAGGAGTTTATCATGATAAATACTGGCTCTCCCACCTGCCCATAGGAATGCCAAAAATGGCAATGGCAGAAGCAAAATATATTAAAAGTAAATAGCTTGGCATACATGTAGACTACAATATTCAATTTTCTGACCTTAGTGAAAATGTTTTCTAAGATGCTCACAGCATTCAAGGACAAAAAACAACTACTGTTTTAAAGACASACCCATTACTGAAAGGTCAAATGGCAGTATAGGAGTGCTGCTCAGCCCATCCCTATCCTACCACCAAGCCGAGGATTGCTCAACTAACTCACAAGACATGCATCTCCTGCAGTGTCCAGAGTGCTCCCTCATCGTGTGATACAGCGGAGGTGTGTCCTCCATCATGCAGCCCCATCATCTCACACAGGTTGAATCCCTTCTGGCTAAGGATCACAAGATTTGTTCTAGGGAGGCTTTAGTCAGTCAAGGTCATGTATTGATAAACCTGAATTACACTAAAATACCTGGTCCACTCAGTGATGATGAGTAAGTTTAGCTATATTTTTAAATCAGAWAAATTGTTAAATCAGTAAAATTGTGAAAGTCAATTTAAGCTTTTAGAYCTCTTGCCAAACAACTGATACCAGTGATTCTTCACCTACATCAAGTAACAGTACTGCAATAACTAACAGACCAGAAGTTTGTGGGTATTTGTACCAGTTGTGACTTCTAATTAGCAAGAGTTGCCTAATCAGTCTCTTAAACATGCCTTGTATGAAAATAAGTCTTGCTTCTAATAAAGCTCCCTTTATTCTCAAAGGTTTGTCACGCTTACAGAGTGTTAAACATGCACTAACTTTCTTTTAATTTTTTATCTATTGATTMTGAAYTAACCTTTTGCTAGAGAAGCACTGTATCTTGCCCTGATTATCTCTGAAAAATTTTCGGACATGTTTTGATACATATTTATCTATTAACTTCCCTAGCAACTTGAAGCTCTGGATGTCCAGAATACATCTCACCATTCAAATCTGAAAGTAAAAATTTCAAGCCTTCCTCCTGTTCTCCTTTCTCTGTGTCCCCCAAGTCCCCCAGTTAACTTCACCAAAAGGAGGCCATGTACACTCTCAGACAGATGCYTTGAAGTTATACTTATGAAGCCACCTTTCTCAGTCTGAAACTGACATTATATTATATCAAGAACAAAAACTATCTGTAAATTAACACACTGCAGAACCACAGAAGATATTGCACTCAGGGATGTTGTCCAAGGAATTTTTCTCAACTGTAATGACAGCTGCTGCTTGAGGTCATAGACAAACATACTCAAGCACAGCCAGCATTGCTCCAGTCTGCAACAAATGCTGGCAGATTCCAAGATGGACCTAAAAAGTCAGAGCCTTAGGATCATTTTTGTCCCCAACTTTGTTAGTACTGAAAGTGCAGTTCTATATGAAGGAACCTTTTTTAGATACATACAAAATATGTAACTTACTTTAAAGTATCTCATAAATATATATATATGTTATAACATATATATAATATATATATGTTAAAAAACCCTTCGTATGTATATATATATATGTAGAGAGAGAGAGAGAGAGAGAGAGAGAGAGAGAGAGAGAGAGAGAGATGTATGGGATGTATATATACACGCACACCAATTTATTTAAACAGCACGCTGCAATTCATCGTTTACATTGCCAATAATGCAACGCTATCAATACTTCCACAGATGATTCCACAGGTTTATCTGAGACTTTTACAAGCAATTTTCCATACCTTTCTCCTGGTTATTTCCATGCTGCATGAGGACACTATGACTTATCTAACACACATAACAATTAGGAGTGTTGGGCTGACCGCACTCCACACCAGGCAAGTGGTGAATGATGACCAGCATGTTTCTCATTATTGAAGTACTGAAAGCCTTTGAGTTGTACTTGCAGTCTTCAACACAGCAACAACAATGTGGCATGGCAGTGTCATCTCCAAGACACAAAGTACCTCCAGCAAAACACACCAGCCATTCTGCCAGCAGCCTTCCTTTTACAAGGCAGAATAATTATTTCTCTTCCAAAAAGCAATTTGGAAATAGCAAATGACAAAACTTGATAATGATTTGCTCAAGTTATTAACTCATTCAGTCTGCTAGCWTGTGGGAGCAACATAAACCATTTATTTTGTTATACCGGCTTAGAGGTTATCAGACCATCACCTACCTAGGAATACATGCTAGATATGAAATTAGTCTTCTAAGGTCTTCTTGCCGTATTCTGTCGTGATTACTACGAGCTGGAAACGTTAGAATGGGACCTCCACGCTTATCTCTGCCACCTGAAAAATTAAAAATGTTAGAAGATGCCACAGCATAACACAATAGGTCTTGTTTGCAGAACTAGTCTTCAGTATCTACTTTTAAAAAAGTGATTTCCACTTAAATGCCAACACCATCATTTAGAGACCAACTTAAGATTAAGTTTTGGGAGTATCAATCAGCATATTGCCACAATTCCTACAATGAGAAAGCAAATGCGAAAAAAAAAAAAGGAAACAAACAATAACCAAGCATTACATTTACTCATTTACAGTGACATTCAAGTCTGACTAGCAGCATGACATCTTCAGCAATGGCTCTTCRGTATGCATTTAATTTTTGACGCAGCAATTGTAAAGTTTTAATTTAAATATAGAATTATGCTACTTTGTAGGCAAGTGTTTAGTTGATATGGCAGCAGAAAGCACAGCTGTGGGAGGTGTGCCCAGGTAGAGGAGCTCCTCCGCTTAGTGACAGAGCTCTGGGAGGAGGTGAGTAGGTTGATCCATCAGATCATTGTCATAGGAGACTCCCTTCTGAAGGGAGCACAAGCCCAGTGTGTTGACTTAACTCACTTCTTCATGAAGCCTACTGCCTCTCTGGGTCCAAGGTTAAAGATAAWGGAGAAAGCTTCCTACCCAGGTATGGCCCTTGAGGAAACCCATTATTATTAACCCATATTTCAGGGAAGCAGCAAGAAACTGGAGTAAGAAGCCCAAGGGCAATCAAGAGAGATGTGAYTGAAGTCTCTCCCTGAAAGTCTTGGGATGACTGGCTGGGGATCAGGAGCACAGGCAGTGTTCTCTGTCCTTCCTCTTACAGGGAATATTAAGGAAAAAATGGGAAGAGCCATCAGATCAACACCTGGCTCCGAGCCTGGTGTCATCGGGAGATTTTTGGGTTTTCTGATCATGGGTTGGTTTACATGACATTGAGCCTCCTGGTGACAGACAAGCCACACCTGTCTCAAAGGATCTTTGCACAGGATTTATCAGGGCTTACTGAAAGAGCTTTAAACTAAACTGGATAAAACCATCTCACTAGAGATCAGCCTGGGGCAGCACACCAGTGTTTGAGGATTGGTTAACTAGCAGGTTCTTCAGTCTGCCATCTCACYGGAGGTAGGAACAGAGATCCATGCAGCAGCCAAGATGTAAGAGACACTGATGTGTCAGAAAGCATGGAAGCACCAGAGAATGGTCATGTAGGAATTATGGCTTCTGCCCCCAAAAAGGTGACAGAATCAATAGCCCAATTSAAGTGCACCTACACCAATGCATGTCGCATGGGCAATGAACAGGAGGAGCTGGAAGCCATGGGGCAGCAGGAAAAATGTGACATAGCTACCATCATGGAAACACGGTGGAGTGATCTGCACAACTGGAGTGCTGCAATGGATGGCTGCAAAATCACTGCTGGTTTCTTCTAACAGGTAACAAGCACCAGGAAGAGAGSAAAGGACCTCAAGTTGTGCCAGGGAATAGTTAGATTGAATATTAAGAAAAATTGTTTCACCAAGAGATGTGACAAGCATCGGAACAGGTTGCCCAGGAAAGTGGTTGAGTCACCAMCCCTGGAGGCATTTAAAAGACAYGCAGAWGTGGCACTTGGGGACATGGTTAGYGGWGGACTTGGCAGTGCCTGGTTAGGGGCTGGACTCAATGATCTGTCTTTTCCAACCTAAGCAATTTTGTAATTCTATKGTTAAATTAATTACTACGAGAATTTAGGTGTATAATATTTCACACTCAATACATACATTAGATTGAGCATCTATCAATGGAAACGATTTAAAAATCTAATTTGCATTTTTATCCTGTTCTGATTTGCAAATTCCCAGTTGTCAGTTTATAGTTCTTAATTTTGTTACCAATGCAGAAAATTCTGAATCCACTTAATATATAAGTCAAAAAATCTGACTTAAGAAGTCCCACTTAAATGCATTCATCTCAGTCATAAAATTGCATAGACTTGCTAGAGGCCAATAGTAAAATGCAGTTTTATATTCAACCCCTTACTAGWGACAACAAAATGTTACTATTACTAAACTCCAAATTCAAGCCAGTAGGATGTCTTTATCAACACATCTATATTAGCACAGACAGATTCTTGCAAGCTAAATTTCACATATATGTTCCCAACCACAGATGTGTAGACTGTTTTCTTCTGTCCCATGGAAACACAGAAAAACACTATCTTCAGCCCAGAATTTCTCATTTTAAATCAGCTTCTCATTGTAATTCCATATTACTAAACCAAGTTTTCAAATTGTCACTTAGAAAGAAGGGCCAAGAGAAGACAAAAATAAATATAAAATAAATAATTATTTTTTTAAAAATCATCACTATCCTCTCCACCACGGTCTGTGTATGCTTGCCAGAGACACTAAGTCTGGCTGCCGAAGTCTCTAGAGATTGTCTAMACTGGACATGCTCCCTGTGAGACACCAAATGAAACTCAGAAGAAGCAAAAGCATCTTTGCATCTCTGTCAAGCTACAATGCCAGAACCTAGAACTTCAAAGGAAACTCATATCCTTATCTTCCACRACCCTCTTAAGTGGGACATAAGATGAAAAATTGAGTTGTCTCACTCTAATGGAGAAAGGCAAGCCTTGGCCACCCTGACTCACTTGYCAAGTAGAGCGCCTTGAGGACTTTCACACARCAAATGACAGGAGAAAAACRAGACAGAAGTCRTGAGAGAAAGGAATAATAAATGACAAAAYAGYCAGGATAAAAGYCCAACAGCCCAGGCCCCTTCTGAGYCCCAGAGCTATCCCTGAACTCCAAGGYTACCAAGCCTAGTTGAAAGCCTGCTACAGCCCTTAATGCTCTCCTCATTGCACCACAGGCCACACCTTCAGATCTTAAAAATTTGTTTCAACTGGTAAGTGCTACTGATTCCACCTCCCCCAGAAAAAGTAACTGAATTGGTCAGGGTGGATATTCTTTAAAAAGCCGCAGCYAGCAGGCAAAAGCATACGCTGAATTGTGTTCAACACTCTCTAAGAATTTTAAACAAATGCTTTGTTATAAGCAGCCACCTCARATCAGTCCTCCAGGCCTTTCCCACATGCAACTCCTGTATTATGCWGTTTTTCAATACGTCAAAAGACAGAAATCCTTATTCTTTACATCATCCTGGATGCCACTTCAGTTGGCTCCAGCTCCACAYATATCACATAAAAGAACATTTTTTAAATGGTGCTTAAATTTCTGCTAAATCATATCCTGAAWCTTTTGCACATCAGAGACAAACTTTGTTGTAGCAACTCCAGGTCTAGATGAGTAATGGAGAAATTAGCATAGCCTTTTTTTTTGATGAAAAGAACTTCCTTGTCCAGCCTTAAACCAAAATTTCAAATAACAAAAAGTCCCTCAGACTTGGGTTTTTTTCATCAGCTCTAATGACAGCTTTCTTAGGCCTTTTACAATAACTAATTCTCATTTCCTTTGTTCCTGATGCTCCTGTGTCATACCCAAACAGGAAAGTTAAAAGCAACAATGCATGAGGCATCAGGTGGGAATTTCCTGTCTTGCAATAGTTCTTATTCAACTCAACCTTCCTATTACTCTTTGTTTCAYAAAAACATATTAAGCTACTACTACTTTCATTGGTAAGACTTCCATTTTAATCCATTTCCTTCCATTTCCTGGGATGCACCGTCCCACCCCACTAATGAGATATTCTGTTTATGCCAGTGTGTCACACAAACATCTATCTGATCAACTCACATGAATCACCTCACATACATCATCTCTGTTTAGCACACATGACTAACAGCAGTATTCTCAATGGTCTMCAAGTGGCACTAAAATCCAACAGGCTGAGTAGTGCAGCTTTTTTAAGAAATGCCTTTTTACCAAGTTTCAAAGTACTTAAGAAAGCTAGCAGTTAGCTTTTAAAGCAAAACAAGTTATCAAGGGCTATTTMCTCATATAAAACCAAGATAACTGCACTTTGTGTGAAAATGCTCCTCTCACGTAGGTATGTGTAGAGATGAAAGAGTATTTGTACATGTACGGCATGTTTCAGTTTAAACTTACACAAAAAAAGATGCATGAAAGATTCTATTGACATTCACAGGAAAGCCTAGAGATGTAACTATTTCAGGTGCTAAGACACCCAATACTCAAGCAATTTGCTTCCCAGTTAGGTGAAAATCTGTTCAGGAAATCAAGRGACTGCTTTATCTTTATGTTCCTAGGTATAAAGTTTGACAGCTCTAGTTCTACAATGGTTAAGTCCTAGTGACGGTGGTACTTTTGGAGGGAAGAGGAAGAACACACTGAAGAGTATTGCTGTAGGTCATTGCCCTCAAAGATTTCTTAAATCATTTGCACTACTAATGTATCCCCTTCCATTTGAGTTTCACTTGCGAGAGAGATGTGAAACTATGGATTTTGGCAGATCAGTTCTGTCTATTCTTGTTGCCTACAGCTGTTTGCTCCATTCTTCCATCAGGAGTTGCTACCTTCACACAGGCAAGTTGGCAACCATTTATTTCTGCCAACACCTCCTCTGTTCAGGTTCACAATCTATCATCTCCCCTTACATTTATCTTCATCTTTCATTTGGGCCATTTCACTTTCACTGAATCAATGCCTTTCACAATGCCATCTGCTTACAAATTAACATCAGAAAAACCCATCATTTTTCAGGTCCTTTCTAAGGGGTCTAAACTAAGTRCTGGATGACCTGGAAATTAAGAGGGTTTGGAATGAAAACTGACTTCATTTTCTGTCAAAGCCAAAAAATGAAGTCCCAGCAAGACTAATGAGGAATTGAAATATTGTGCTTAACCCTTTTTTATCCTCTTCTTTCCCCTTAAAATACATTTTAAAGCAAGCCTTCATCAGCTGTACAATTCCCGAGTTACTGTGCTAGCAGAAAAATTTACTCTGGGAAGTTTTATTCATCATAGTTGCCAGGAACTTTTAAGAAAAAAAAAAACACCAGAAAAGAAAACAAAAAAAATCCCACCCACACATCTTTTTGTTTTGCACCTCTACTTGACTCAGCAGAGTGGACACGGTGAAGTACTACGTACTACATGCTGTACTTGCAAGCATCAGCATCCATACACAGCAAATCTCTTAGAAAGAGTTRGAATAGTTGCAGGAATAGTTTTGTATGTTTTAATATTTACAGAAAAGAGCTTTATTTCTAGCATTCCTCACAAATTGTCAAAAAAAACCCTTTCAAATATGAGACTGTCCTCTAAATCCTTTGACATTAAGATTATAGCCGAGAGAATGATGGTGTTTAATCCCAACAGAAAGTCACACCAAAATGCAGTTTACAAAAATAAGCACCTCAGCTCATCATTCCATCWAGCAAAGTTCCTTATGAAGTTATAGACTGTGTTATAATACTAACTCATATATTTCTCACTTTTAAATCTTCTGTTATTCCTTGYTCAGTAACCAACCAAATTCAATGTGTGCTGGAACTATGTAAAACTACGTGTTAATTCAGTTCACCATGAAAATACTAAGTGTGCTTCAAAAGATAGGTAACTGAAGTTCACTTCTGCAAGACATATTTCTCCAGGCTATGCTGCAGATGGGCCAATAACAAAGGCATCTCTGCAAAATTCCCCATCAGAAGAAGCAAAAATAAGAAAAGGAACACTGACTTCGGTACAGCAGGTTCTAAGTTGCTGTAAATAATGCTGTTAGATATGCAGGCCAGGGGGAATGCAGGACTTAACACAACCAGAAATGTTCAAGAAAACACATACCACTTCTACTGACCCTTTCAAAATGCTTATGTTGCATTCACAGTATCCAACAGGAATCAGTGCTGCCTAGTTCTTCATTAATTTCATAATGACATTTGAAGTATTTAAAATACCATTTTAAATGCTACTAACAACACAGTTGGGCATTCTACAAGAGAAAATAWCTGTACCTGAAAGGTATGCAACTTTTTCCTTTAAAATTGGCAATACTTCCATAGCTTTCATTTCATCATTTTTGCGAAACCCTGAAAAAGAAAGGAAAAAGATAAGACGATTAGTCAGAAATTCAGACAAGCCCAGCTTCTACATTTAATTAATGCACTGAAAAAAAAATTTACCTTTGGAATACATTCCGAATGTTATGGTTACAGGAATTAAGATAATCTTACAATAAAARTCTGCCAAAAAATAAACTAAACTGTAAAAATATATTAATGGACAAGCCATCACTTTGATTACCTTCACACAAATAGCATGGCCTGTTAGCAAGCCTCAGTAGAAAACAGGATACCAGATTTAKCCTTTTTCATCWGTTAATAAAAACTATCAGATGGATSCTGTASCTTTTATACATTCCAAATCCCACTTTCTTTTTTTGTTCAGCAAAGAGGAAGAGTATCAAGCTATTAAGAGTAGGTACGCTTGGAACAATTACCAGTTTAAAAAAAAACCAACAAAAAATACCCAAACCAAAAACCCCACCCAAAACCCCACAACAACAAAGATAAACAAACAAAAACACCCTAAGAAAAACCCCACCAAAAAAAACCCAACCCACCCAAAAACCACAAAAAGACCAACCAAAAATCCCCAACACTATTTACATGCAACTTTCTTTAAATCACTTCTGTAAGCAGAATTATTTTCTGCTGCCTGACAGRATCAGCATCTGGCAACTCAGAGGACATTTTGTCATACTAACTCGATACATACATGGAGTATGAAACAGTGCCCAAGGTGAGTGATTACAGTCAATGTTGCAAAGCAGCATGTTACCAGCTTATCCCTCTTCTCTGCTTCCTATTTCTACTATTCTTAATTCTGTGGCCACATTCTAYAGTTCTTCTTTCTTTGATAAGGAARATTTAGGAASCATTTTTTAACCTTRTWTTTCAYCTGTGCMATACAGAATTGGTCATGTTTAGGCCTATTTTCTTCATCTTACAAGAACTGGATGATACAATATATCTTCCACTAACTTAACTATACAGTCCTTCCCGGTATGTTTGGATTCATGCATTGTTTATAATAATCCCGTACCCAAAGAAAGTACCTCAGCTGGGTTAAGAGGGAAGTGCTTTGCTTCTCTATCACTGTCAAAAYACAGAAGTGCTATTAAGACAGCCCAAAGAGCTTGTTATGACACAGTAGCTGTGGTCCTTCAAAGCAACAGTTAAAGCCACATAGAWGGTAAAATAAATTTCTTAATTTTAGTTTTAAGGATATGTACAAGAACAAAGTCTGGTGAACATGTGGCAGTCTTTCCTAAAATAWGTTTTTCTTCATCTATGTCTCTAGAGATGGTAGAAGAAGCTGCCACTGATGTCCAGCATGGAGGCCTCTTCCCCCTYAAAATATCCAAATGTTTCATATTGTTTGGTCTCAGGTTCTGAGCTTAAATGAAAAAGCTRTGCATTTCTGAGCTAAAACTTGAAGGTATCAAACTGGTGTCATCAAATAACATAAGAGTTATACTTAAGGGCATCATATATGTAAATTACATCACAGGTTTTCTACTCCAGATAGCAGTAGTAAGACCTCTGTGCCACTACAAGATCTAGTTATGGACACTACCCTTCAAAACAGACCCAGGATGCACCAAACACAACACCCAAGGGTCAAAGACAGTCAGGTGTTTGATTGTCATCAGCTATGAAGCTGTTTAGCCTGAAGAACTGCAGAAACACATGACACGAGGCAGAAGCTTACTAGGATTACAGTGAGAGGTTTCTTAGATGGCAGGAAATTCTGTAAAGYGAAAAACTGTGAAGCAGCACATAGGATTGCCTGTGGGAAGACTAYGACCTATCCAGAACTGGGGATTTTTAAAACAAGCATTCAGACAAATGTCTGTCGGCAACAGGTCCCTCAAGTTCACCATAAGTGAAGTGTTCAACCAGGGTATTGTCTCAGCATTCACAGAATGCAAACAAAAGCAAACAAAACAAATCAACTTCCAGCCAGATGGAAGTTCCCTGGCTAGCTCCCTGTTTTTCCATGAACACCACAGACCAAAAACAAACCCAAAATTCAGTACACATTCTCAGAAAGGCTAGACCAGGAAAACTGGTTCCTTGGGTAACCACGCAGCATGAAGCTACTACATGATGGACAGTATTTTGCAATTACACCAGACTGGCAAGTAGTGCAGAGTTTACTTTCACGTCTCTGCTTAAGAGTCATGAAAGAGTCTAAGACATAGCCAAAGGAACCTCGTGCATTACCACTCCTCCTGAGTACTGGCTATGGGTTATCAGCCTTCKGCTGAAACTGCCTACAGTTTTGTTCCTACTGCGTTTCTGTTATGGACTAAAGCTCTAAACAACTTTGAAAAAAAAAGCCTGGGCTTAAATAAATTACTTAAAAAGACAGCCAATACCCGTTTCCACCTTGAAATATTTGGGCTTCAGTGGACTGCAAAGGCATACAGGCACACTTCCAGAGTTATTTTTTTTTATGTGCTTTGAGCTACCCACCATAAGCTTAATGCCAATTTAGCATGCTCAGCTTTCATATCAACCATGGCAATTCCTTTTCTTTACAGTRTATTTGGAGGTAGAAAACACTTTCTCCTCGCCTAAAAAGCATGCAGAAACTAGTGCCGTACTTTGCTGTCTCTCTTAGCTCAAAATTACCCAAGACACTGATGTTACCGCAATTGCTCGCTCATATTTCTAAGCCCTTAAACTACTTCACCTCGGATGATGATGCGCAGTAGCTGCACGTTTTATTTTGCCTGTGGCATGTAAGAAGCGAGAAACATTTAGCTAACATTTCTCTGACTATTAAGGGGCCGCTCAAGGTAAACACCCTAGCAAATACGTTAGTGCTTGGCTCATGTTGTGCATCTGCATATCCTTAAGGCTGACTGCCTTGGATTATCATATTCCTGCTGCTCTAAACAGTCTATTTTTATTCCAGTTCTGCAGTGTTAAAGCTTAACTGAAAAGACTGTGGGGATTACAACAGATGAAAGAATGCTGGGGAGCAAAGAGGGTGAATACGACAGGAAAGTATCATTTTTATCTCCAACGAAGCAATAATAAAACAAAAACCGGCAATATAAGCAGGTCTTAAGGGCTTGGGGTGGGTCCTCCCTCCCCCTTTTTAAAGCCTCTTCTCCACAAAACATTAGCGGATGCGAGGATTTGCGGATTTAATTTAAAAAAAAAAAAAATTAAAAGGCATTTACCACACTCAAATGAAATGCCATAAATATCTGCACCAATCTCTCCCTCCACAGCTCAGCATCCTCCGCGCCAGCCGGCTGCATCACATGTTCCTGAGGGTGATGTCATCCCTGCCGGGCCGGCCGGCTGCAGCTCCCGCCGCCGCGGTGCCGCCGCAGTGCCCGCAGCTCCCGCCCGCACCGCGCCCGGAGCGCGATCCCCGAGCACCGGGGCAGCTCGGCCSGCACCGAACTATCCCGCAATTCCAGCCGCTCCCATTCCCGCGGCACACGCCAGTSCTCTCAGAGCACAGCACGCACCTATGGCACATATTCGTGCTGCTCTGCCTAAAAAAGGCACGCTTATTTTAGAAGTGCTGCTTTCAATATTAAATCCTGCATCTTTTAAAGATTATTTCAGTCTTAAACAGCAAAATYATCCTTGATGTTTTCAATACATATTAATGGAATACTCATTTCACAGTTTTGCGTTTGTAATAGGTAGTATGTGCCCTTCTGTTGAAAAATGCACCATACATGCTTTTCCCTACCAGCAAAGAGGGAAGAAGAYCAAATTATGCTAATAAATATTTAATTTCAGTATATTCAGCAGAATAAGTAACACACGATTATGTAGTCCATTTCAATATAAGAGGTTCCCCCCCACACCCCTCACGAAGAATTACACAATTACATAATCCCTTGAGTTCTATACAGCCTTCTACTAAACAAAGCCTTATCAAAAACCAGCTATTTAAATGTTGTATCACTCAACTAAAGATCTTCAAAACATTCAAACAAGAAAGGAACATCACCTAAATGTTTTATACATCGGAAAATTAAGAAGCCTTCCCCACAAACAAACCATTTCCTCTGCCTCCACAAATTCAGAACCCAAAGACACCATCAACTAGCTAAATACAAAATACTTGTCTATATTAACCCTTTTTCTCATGCTGTATGAASCTAAAATATTTTCCTGCAATATATTAATTTATCCAAGTTAAAAGACCCATGAAAAGACCGCATTTTGGAATAGAGGCAWAAGTGGAGGAAGTTTCCAAGAGCCCTTTACTTGAATGGCCAGAACAACCCCTTCYCATTTGGACTGCAAGTGTTCCCAAATCCCATGGTCGCAGAGCGGCGCATCCACCTGCTCTGGAGACCAGAGAGTAAAACTGTGTAACACGGCCACCTTTTGCCTGGAAATGACAGCATTCCAGTAACTCTGCTGCTCTCCAGACACCCAGCTTGCTGAACCAAAGCAAACTTCCCAGAGGTACTGAAATACATCAAGAAAGTCACCTCTAGAAGGGTAACAGGAAATGGGTACTCAGGGCACCACTTCACACAACCCAGACAAATGCTGGATTAGCCTAATGCTGAGGCTTCCTTCACCCACAGGAAACAAGGTAACTGTGCTAATCATCCTGCACTGCAAAGATCAGTAACTAGTCAGACACACAATTAAGYGGAGCAGATAAAATTACCTTAAACACATATTTTAAGGTAACAACTTGATTACAGAACTGTGATACAAACCAATGTTGAAAACGGCTTCTCCAAGAAGCATTGCTACCCCAGGAACATTAAAGTGTTTACTTCGGAGTTAGCTTCCGTGATGTGCATATTTCAGTCATGTAAACAAGCATAWAATAAGGAAACAGAAATTAAGACRACAAAAAGRCTCAGAAATTGAGACTAAGAGCAGCATCTCTGAGCCAAGAGGTTGACCAAGCACCCATCCATTGCTGCCACACATAACTGACTTGAATTTTTTCTGAAATGTGGCTGAAGACAAACACAAACAATAAGAAGGAATGCTCTCATCCTGAAAATTCACACTCTTAATCATAACTGCTTTTCACCTTGCAACATAAAAACAAGACCTTTGAACAGGCACAAACAAAAACAAGCCAGATTCAATCCARATTACTTTGATGCTTTAGGCTCTCTTTGGACTTCACAATGACTCTGTCATGTCATCAACAGAAAGCAAGTGCCTTATCTGCCAGGCTGCTCACTCTAGTACCAGACCTTCAAATCCCCATTTCTCCTTTGACAGAAATCCCATGCTGAATCGAAGAAACATCTTTCAGTGASTTACTTTCCAACAGGGCACTCTCTTAATTTTAATGGACCTATTCCAACGGACTTCTGCTCAAAAATCTACATGCTATGCTAAGTTCTAMAGGAAGGAAAAAAGAAAACACCCATAGAAATCGCACTCAGAACTGCTRATTACCTATTACTAGGTAACAACTGGACTGATTTAGGTTAGTCTTAAGTGAAAAGTATTTGCTAGAAGAGGCAGAACAACCTCCCTTGGTGGGAAAGGCACTGTTTCCCAACCAAAGCTGCAATGGCCCTCATCCAGGCAAGGCAGCTGCAACTGCAAACCATTCTCCACAACTCCTTGCATCCACTGGTTAGTTCTTTTCTGTTAAGCCTTATCACGGAATCGAAAATCTCAAAACTGTGGCCAGTCAACATTTATGCAAAAAGAACCCAAGATGTTACTATGTCTAGCATTTTTTTTCTATTTCACAGCATGAAATAGATGTATCAATGACATGACTCTGAAATCTGAGCTTTTCCCCCTTATATTTGCACAGCTATCTTAGGCTTATTTCAARAGAAATTGCTTCTTAGTTAATCAACCAAGAGGAGAARAAAAAAAAAAAAAGAGGAGGCATAGAGAAGTTCAAATATAATAAAATTAATTCATTATAGACTGATTAGGGTTTCATTATTTGCCCCTTTTCATTCCCTATATCACAAGATGATGACATCCTGGATGATTKTAAAGATGAGGTGAGAAAGAAAACTGAACTTTCATAAGCAGCAAATGGCAAAAACCCATCAGAAAAGAGAGAATATACCCCAAAGGGGTGGCAAAAGCAAGCAAAAGGTAACTAAAGTTAGTGCATGTATGGGATTACTGATAGCATTCCTTGATTTCAACTCAAGTATTTTAAGTGCCAATTTCAGTTTTATGGTAGGCTTAACTTCTGGATGCAAGTAAAGGATTCATAGAGCAATCAGAGCTGTCAATTCACCAACTSCACTGTTATCGCTTCCCGTTATAGACATTGCCTACATTCAGTGATGCTCAGCAATCTCACACCATCTTTCACATTGCAACAAAGCAAGAGAATTTGGGAAAATTATGGTGAAGACTGCAATTCTGTTCTCTTTTCTCAAGCTACATGAGCTTGCAGATGACCAGTTTCAAAATCATCTCAGGAACACTAACTTCAAGTACACCTATTATGGCATCTTTAAGATTATAGAACTTTCTTCCTAAAGCAAACAAGAACTATCAGCAGGATTTTTAATGGCATACAGATCACTGACCAACATTAGTAGCCTTGGCATTCATTAATTTTTCTCAGYTGAGATTCTAAGATCACCAGGGGACTCCAACAAGGATACAGTTTAGGGGTACATCATCAAAGTGGTGTGATTTCAGAGTTGTTCCAGCAGCCACAGTCATGAGCTTAAGCCTTGTACTCATTTAATGTTAAGAGCCYAGTCCTGAATTCAAAGCAACTGCAGTATACCTTTGACTCCCTCCAGCACTGATCAGCCTCAAGACACACTCATCAAAAAACATTATACCTACAAACTCTCACTTTAATCACAACAGCTGACAGAAATGCCCYTGCTATTCCCATTCTGCTTTGCATTTGATGTACTCTCCATACATGCTGTGGGGAACTGCACCACATCTGTACTGAGCGGGTATGCAAAAGCAATAAGGACGTCACAGAAGCAGCCAGCTGAGAAAAATGACTTGAAGTAAGGAAACGAGATTCATTAGAAGGTTACTAGCTTTAAGTCACTTTCAGGTTTTGGCATTTTTGCTAAGTGTTAAGAGGTTCTCTCTTTACCATTTTTAACAGCCCTCTGCTTTGTCCTGACAGCAAGACACACCTCCCCACTCCGCAAATTATGGGAGGAGCACAATGTCATACATAGAGATGTGGCATAAGAAAACACTGCTAGTGTAGTTGACAGCAAATACTCAGACAAGATCAAATTCACTGTCTGAATGACCTCCCTTATCTTGGAAGCTGGCATACTCAGCTACTCCTCAGTTAGGAGYAATTACCAGGAAACTATACACTACACCTCAGGTGTATACTGCAAAACCTGTTGAAGAGTTCCCTTAAGAATATAAGTTAAAGAAAATTCCAAATACTAAATCATTGCTAAAAATTTCATTTTAAGTGGGTATTGCAATTTCATTTTTTCAGTCATTGCAATTTCATTTTAAGTGGGTATCAAGAACCTTAGAGTTAACCATACTTTGTACCGAGGTCCTTTCCAAACTGAATTATCCTTTGATCCCATGAAATGTGCGAGACAGAAATACAAGCATTCATTTTTCAACTGCAACTTCAGATGAGACGATCAAAATCTGACCAGTTTTCCCCTTTTAAATGGCAGGAACTGTGTTCTTAAATTTTCCTGTCCCTTAACAACGTTCAATTTGTTCCTGCTGTCCTGTGGACRTTGTTGGAAGTTCATTTGTTTTGGTGGGAACTGCTCATCCATCTCTAAGTGCTGCGATACTTCAATTCACTGCCCTGCTGAGGTAGCAAACCTTTTTGTCGGGATGTCCAGAGTAGCACACAGTTCTCACTGCAGTCAGACACTCTCCCTGTTCACTGTTGCTACAGACACTCACRGCTTAGGGGTCTACACTGTCAGAGCTATCAGGAGTGTACCCAGTCTCCTATAAAAGACTGGTTTAACACACAGTTGTTWGAACAACAAGGTCTGTAAGCAATCTTACTTATATCACTGTTCAAGTGAAAGGCAGTAGCTTCTAAATTCTGTGCAGCAACAGCTGGAACATAACATTTTAGATCATGTCCTTTGGCTCTTGTTCCAAACCACCATCTGGAGAAATCTCTTTCCACAGGAAAATTGATGAAGACTACAGCAAGGGCAGTAAAAAAACGCAACATAAACCAGCTTGAAAATCATCCTGCATTGTTTTATCCTGAGCAACAATGGGAAGAACTATTTCCATCAGCCCTGGAATCAATCAAAAATACAAAAAAAAACCAACCAGATTGTGTGTTCTTCAGTAAAAATACCTTCTAATAGCACAAAGTATTATTTTTGGGTTTTCTATCATTCATAGACACCAAGATTAGGCATTTGTTTGTTATTGGATTTTTCCTGTTCTCCACCCTTTTTTCTTTTTAAACACACACACACACACACACACACACACACACACACACTTTTACAACATTTTCATCACCTTATGGAAATACATATGCAAAAATTAGATTCAGTTAAATTCATACTTCAAGATGTTTGTACTTAAATTACCAATTTTTTGTGGAATATTCCTCCCCCCTCCCCTTTTTTTCTTTACAGGATATTTCATATTCTTTTTGTGGAAAAAATAGCTGTTTGCAACAAGATGTATGCCAAATAACCTGATTTGTGAATAGCTCTCATTCCTTCAAATTCCCATTTTATTAGTTTGCAGCTGTAAAGAGCTGGAGCTACAAAAGCCTTGAGACACAGGAAATGTAGGATGAATCCCAGCTTCTCTAACACATTACAATGCATATACAAGAGATCTATGTGAGGAGGRAGGGGGAGATGCTTTTATTCATCCTGCATAGTAAAAACAGCCAAGTTCCTATTCAGTGAAAATACAGAGAAAAAGAATTGTCCACAGCTTGTTTTATACCACCCTTAGCTTCAGATGTGTGGYTGTTAGAAGCATTTAGAAAGGGGCAAATAAACTTTTACATCAGAGCATCTCCCTCTTCTATCTCTTTACTGAGCAAATTTTGCTTAAAACACTGATTAATGTATGCTACTGGTTAGAATGAACCAATACATTAAAGAAAAAAAAAAAAAAGAGTAGTGGTGGGGAGCCCTCAGGGGAATTAATGCTTGGATATTTCACTTTTAGTATGTGAGCGGTTGCTAACAGCAACCTGCGTCCCCCCCTCCCTGTCTTTAAGGGAGAGCAAGATTAGCACGGAACGCCAAAAGGGATGTCCAACACACAGTCTCGTTTGCTCAAGGATTACGTTAGAAATTCTAGCCTGAATTACTCCGAGCAGGTGTGTGTTCTCACCACACATGCCGCGGTAATTAAGAGGAAGGGTTTAAGACAATAGAAGGCAGAGAAGGCGAAGAAACGACATTCCCCCGCCGTGGAGGGAGCGGGGCTGGGCGGCGGGGCAGCGGCGGGGGCGGCAGCGCGGCTCCCCCGGCCGGCGCTCGGCACAGCGCAGCGCAGCGCAGCACATTACAGCACGCATTACATCACCGCCTTTGTGCAGGGCTCAGCCACCGCGCAGCTCGGGGGAGCGCTGCCAGAGCTGCAGCCCCGCAGCCATCCCCCGAACCGCACGGAGGCAGAAAAAGAAGAGATTTGGAGTCACGTCAGCCTTCCACTCCCCGCCCTGCCGAAAATCCTCCCCATCTGATCCCTCTGGGAAATTTCATTAGAAAGAAAAAGACCCTTAGCACGTTTAGCTTTATGAACGGATTTCAGACAAGAATAAACAGAAAGGATTTTGCAGATTGTCACSACTAAGAAAGGGAGATTTCATTCTTCATTTATCAAATTTGTTCTAGCAGATTATCTCCTTCAGATGACAAAGGCAAGCAGCCTGAATCTCATTAGAGCTACATTTAACACAGCTACCGAAGTACACAAATTTAACATAAATCAAGGCTGGGTTTTCTTCGTCAACTCCAACTTACTCAGCCCCTACGTTACTGCAATGAGAAAAGACTAACATCTTGCCTTGACTTTCTTCAATTTCTGCAACCAGCTACACGTTACTATAAATGCAGCATGTCCGCTTTCACGACTCTGGTCAGAAGCATACTCCCAAACTCAGCACCCAAACCCAGCACTTCTCAACAGCTCACCTATCCTCAAGAYATGAGTAAATAAGCTTGAAACTCCTTTTTATTAAGAATATGTAGCATATTCAATACCAAGACAGRCAAGACAAAGCAAGCAGCTCCCAGTGCTATTTAGGACAGAAACCTGCACACATAATGTTACAAAGATATTCAGATAACTGTTTCTACAGCTTTAATATTCACAGGCATTGTCAAACAATTGGTATCTATTACAATAATGTTTCTTACAATTAATTACAATAATATTTCTTAGAGAAGAGCAGTTATTTGGAAGTAGGAGCACTGCATTCTACTCCCAAGTGCRCTACTCAGGTTCTCCTTCAACTTAAAAAAAGATCACGCATAAAATCTTGCTCATTTTATAGACTCAACTAGTAATAAAGCTATTTAAACTGGTCTGCAATTTACTATTCCTACTATTTGCCAGCACAACAAACGCAGCCTAACAGTTGTGAGCATCCATTACTGCTGTGATCTGGTTGCTCCCACTAAAATAAAACAGATAGTTACTTTTCTGTTAGCAGGGACAGCAAGTATTCACCCATCAGCTTTAATCTTCAGTCTTCTACAGCGTGGAAAATACAAAGATGCTGTATGCCCAAACTACCCAGCCATTCACCTCCATAACACCACCTGCTAAATATCAACACTAGCATATGTKTCCTGTATTATTGTATTTCAATAGAGGGCATTCCTCTCATGGGCATGTTCAAGCACCTCTGATCCATGCCTTTAAAGAACATGCTGAGACTCACCAGGCATTATCTTATAGATACCATGTGATACCATCTGCAAATCAGGATAATGACAATTCAACCACTGGAAGTTACAGTATTTTAATTAAGATCACAAAACTGGCCTAACATAAGCTCAATTAAAATGGGTTTGTTGGTCTTCTACTACACTGACTCACTCTACAAAAAAAAATCTAAATGCATATAATTTCCTGGAAAAGCTCTTTGAGACAACAATGGGAGCTAACATCTTAATTGCATTAAAAAGCAGCAAAGTACTTTGGCATGTGTATGAATCCATTACTTCAGAAGTCTACAATGTATTTTAAAAGCACTAGGTAAGATTTTAACAATGCCTCTGCCTTCATGTCTTCACTTCCTGACATCATTACAGACTCACAAAGTTGTCTCTGAAGATTTTAAACTCTAAAACCAATTAGCAGTCTATAGGTGTACTTCTAAGTGACCTAGCAAGCTTAATTAGAAATATTAACTTCTGTAGAGTAGAACAGTTACAAAAGGGCAATTAGTTTTCTCTTAAGCCGTTTTCATCTTTATTTTATTATTTCCACATCCAACTCTTTTCATCACATTAAAACACAGCAACAGTTACCGTATTGTTTACTTTGGCAAATATTTTTATTTTTGCACATTATTAAGTAAGAAGCATTCTTTACCAAAGTGCTTTTGGTATAGAGTCACTTTTGTTATACACAGTCATTCTTACTTCCTTTTGCGCTCCAAAACCCTTCAATAYATCCCATTCAAATTGCCATATCTACTATTATTTAAAAGAAAAACAAAAAAGAATCCTGCRATATTAACTCATGTCAGAGGTTTACTGAGTCTTTTTTTGCCTGGCAGCTATCGTAAGCTTGAACAGGAAGAAGTATCACACTCTTTTTTTCAGCACAAATCATTTTGGTGTAGACAGATAATGAATGTATTTGGGACTCAGCACAGGGGAAGTGCATTCATTCCAACATTACATACCAGAGCATAGTTAGACTGCAGGATCTGGACTGCAACTTCTCCACAACACACTTCCCCGAAAGTTTCCCTAACTGATCATCAAACAGCCTCCTTTCTTATGCTTCCCTAACTCAGCGTATGTGTATCCAACCAACATCACCTAATGAACTGACATTYAAAAATATTCTTCCCAAGTCCTTTCTACACACACTTTATCCTCACTACCACTGCATCAACCTTGCTCATGCTGATGACACTTCACTGTAAGTGTAATAAAAGTAGATGGAGCYTTTTATCCACTGTCCATTTACTCTTCACAACACGAATCAGGAGGACTAGTCCTCTTCAGAAGCTACTTCACAGAACTTGAAGTATGTACAACAGTACGAGATATCTGGAGATCCTTTCTTCCAGCAGATGCTCTGACTTAGCACACTTCCATTCTCACATGAACAGAAACAAGACTTTAGTCCATTACCAGATACAACTCAATCATATACAAATTTATCCCAATTGGCTCAAATCAGTACATTTCCAATGTCAACTGAGTTCTGAATTCAGTAACTGAGCATCAAGCTTCTAACCCTTGAAAGAAGGAGCAGCAAGCAAGCTACCGGGATATATTAGTGAGACAACATTAAGAATCCAAGTTACAGCACCAAATCCAGCATCTCTACTTGCCTTCTTGATAGCTTTGTTTTGTAAAGGAAGTTCACTTAAGATTCAAAATCAACAAAGCTGAAGTTTATTTGGATTTATAGGAAAATACTTAGAATGAGTCCAAAAGACTTCTGACGCAGGGCCAGTATCAGAAGATTAAGTTGCCTACCAAATGTGCGGATTGCTGGCAGATGTGAGATAATCCTGTCCTTACAGAAGGCCTGCTTTTGACCTCTTTGGGTAATTGACTGCTATTAAAATCACTTTTCAAATGACTGTTCTTACATCAAGATTTTTCTGAACTGTCATCCTTCAAGCTTTTGAATGAACTTCCCATGGATATGAGCTCCCTGACCTTACCAGACTTTTTTTTTTTACTTTTCAAATTCAAAACATACTATTCCACATTATATTTGATTGCATTGATATTTAAAAATTTTATTTCTCACAAAGGATTCCAATTAAATGTGACACTCAAATTTACTGTGATTTCCTGGTTTTTGTTGCTGTTGTACTGTTTGAAATGGCTTATGATTCTGAGCAATAACCCTTTATCTCCACCAAATATTTGCTTTGCTACATCCAAATAACAGATTCACTCTTGAGTTATAGCAAGAAAGAATTGCTACAGAGCCTTTGGATAGGAAGTAAAACTTTACAGTCTGCTTCAGTTTCACCATTTCAGCCCAATGTTGCTATCTGTTAGTTCATCAGCACCTGTCAACTGACTACAACTGAATTGAAGGCTTAACTATACAAGAAATTGTAACTTTTATGAAACATATTAATGCAATATGATACAGTTAGGGTAGGCAGGAAGTAAATATTGGCAGCTGGTGGATAAAGATTTACAGGAAAGCTACCTGTAGTTACTTATAGTTTTCTAAAAAGGAGAAAATTAAGCATTAAGCCTTAACCAAAGTGATGACTCAGAAGGGCACTATGAAACTAAAATATGTTCATTTTTCTGGCACAAACATCTGTGCAAACAGTTATTGATAGCTCAGGAAATGGTTGTGCGGGCAAATGTGGGCACACAGGCACTGGCGGACACCAAAAGCCAAGGAATGGGCTTTGTCAAATTCCATGCAACTGCACTGTCAAGAGCATAACTCAGTGAACACTTGCTTTTGGTGGCAGTGCCAGCTTAAGCCAGAGTTTTGCAATAATTACCAGAAGAATGCTGGGGATTCTTAGTTTGATTAATCAGTACCATGTCAGTAGTCTACCACTACCATGTTAAGTCAAATATCTGCAACTCACTTTACAAATTTTAACATTAAAAACAAGTAGGCTAAAATACTCATTTTTGTCTTCCTTAAGGGAAGACTGACTGACAATTACTGGTCAACATCAGGGCATTCCATTCACTTGGGCCTGCGCACCTCCAACAGGAAGATACAGGGATATCAAGGAAATGACTGCTTCTAACACATATGCCCGTAACACACACAGCAAAAGATACATTTAATGTGGACTTATAAAAATATAGACCCTTATGCTTAAACTTACAATCAAAAATCCAAGAGAAAATATGATCAATTCACTCAACACATGCCTGGTATCTCTGCACACTGATAAAGTATAGTACAACAGCAGCACATTAGTGAAAACTTAAGAGCCTGTTCTAGTAATTGACCATAGCTGATCCGGTTCTGAAATGCAGCCCATTAAATACACAGGAAATTAGTTAAGTTAGGTAAGCCAATAATACCCACATATTTCTATTCAGGGGTACCACACCATAGCAGCTCAAYTGAGTTCTGTAAAGTTAACTGTATGTCATATGCCAGCTAGAGTCTTCACCTGGGAAAAATCTTCAGTGGCCCTATTTGTTTCCAAGAGGCTATTGCTTATTTCTGTTTAAGGGAAGCAACATAGAAACCCTGCATTACAATAGTATTAACCTATAGCAGACAAGAGCACTTGTCAGAAAGCCATAGGAGAYTGTGGATCAAATTACAAAGGCCAGAAATACTGCATTACACCAGTCAGCTACAATGCCATCCTCTGAATTTTTCACTCTCTAGAATAGCAGCTTTAGAACAACAAAACAACCGACTCGAAGATCATCTTTAAACAAATAGTTGTGAGCTGAGCAATGTTATTTTGACACAGGCAGACATTTGCTTATCTATGTACATTCTTTATCTCTAGAATCTTCTTCCTTTACTTRGAAGTGCTATTCACCCTGAACACACCACAGGCATTCCTTCTTCATAATGAGTTCAGTATCTGCATTTATGCTCCCTTCAGTGGATGGATGACTAATATTACAAGCACACTATTTTGATTGACACCTAATACCATAGCTGCCATTATCACTTACATCATGCTAAAACATGAAGTGTTACCCACATCTATTCGGAKAGTAAAAGAATACAGAATTGCTTTGACACATTGTCAAGCACTGTCAAGATTCACCCACCATAGCTRTGTTTTCTGTTTCTCCATCTTACAAGGTCATTAACTAAGAAGTAGAGATGATTTTACCACATTATAGCTACACATTCAATTTCATTTTGAATATTATACAATAATATGCTATTACAACATGAAGTTCAAGAGACACTCAAGTGACTTACCATTCAGAAGTATCAGTACACCAGTKTTTTGTTTTGCATCCCATTTATAAGAACACATTGTTCATACCCCCAGAGGCTCAATAGGTCTGTGACCAACAGCATGGATAAGCTAAACGATGCTGGGGAATGACGGCAATTTAAACCCTTATCCCTCTATCAGGAAAAATGAATCCCTATTACAAAACATTCAAATTTGAGTTGAAGACCCCAGTAAATTTCGTGTAGTTTCCATAAATGCTAGGCTTCTATCTTCTACGTCCAAGTCAAAACATTTTTCAATCTTGTTTGAGCAGTCAGATGGAAAAAGGTGCAGTACATGCTCCAAATCCAAGTCATCTTTGTCAAYGCATATCTTCTGCCTGTACAGTTTGCTTGACTGTCAGTTTGCTTAACAGTTGCTCTGCCTGGATTTACTACCAAATAGGCTTTGACAATGATTGCTATTTAATCCTATGTAATACCCAGATGCAACTGTTCCCAGATCAGAGTACAGTTTAAAAACAGTCTCCTTCCTGGCTACATACAAGTCTGGAGTCATGTGCTAGAAATCTTGTAACTGCAAAACTCAGTAATAGAAAGGACCACTATTGTAAAAAAAAGCTATTAATCTTTTATCTATTTATCTCTGGCAAGAAAAAAATATTATTATTATACATTTCCCTATTCCTTATCTAAAATTCCAGTTTAATAAACTGAACTTTCTAATGCTTATACTTTAGGCAATGGCACTCCAGCAAAACTGAGTAACAGAGTCCACCACCGGAGTATCTGGACTTAAGCCATCCACCACTAACAGGAAAACACACAATGTAATTCAAACTCAACAGTCAACCCACTCATCTTACACAAGCCTACTATTTCAACTGTAGAATCTGAACACTAGCCGGATGTCCACTAACAATTCTCAGTTACTACTGCTACCTTTAGAGCTGTCAACTTCAAGGACCTGCATTTTTTTTCTGTTATTTGGATCAACTGTAAATTTATCTTATGTTTTGTTTTTATGAATTATACGATCTAGATTTGTCACTCAAAATACTTCAGTGTACATGAGAACTTGCTAGCAAGGAGATCCTATGTAAGTATATAACTAAATCTAGAATTATTTATGKAATAATTTCATCTCTGCTTATATTTACTTGAAACAGAACCCTTCAATTATCCCTGATCATCCACACCCCAGTTTCTGAAATACTTATCCTCCTGAAGAAGATGCGACCATAATCTAAATGAAATTCAACATACACGCTGCCTTAGAAAATGAAAAATAAAGTGATATATTTAAAGTTTATCCTGATCTCTAAAACAYGAGAAAGTCCTTTCCAAAGCAAAACTAAAAATCCCCTACCAACACACCCCAGTACTCTGTCTAGTTGCTACTGTAAGATATAAACAAATAACCTGTGCAATTATTAAMTGCCTGATAAATTCATCATTTCAACATAAGACATACCTAAGATTTAGATAACACTCTACATCAACAATTTAATTAAGAACAAACTAAACATTAGTAGGGTGAGTAACAACTTGTGCCTACAGCACCAGATGATAAAACCTAGGATAAATTACAGTGAAGAACAAAAGATTCTGCCTGACTTCACCTTAAAGATAGTGTTTTACTCTTTCATCATCTTTAATCAAAAAACCAACATACCTGAMTATATAACCTATGGATTTAAATTTTTTAATGCCATCTATGAGGGATTGCTGCACTCAGACAAAAGAAACTGGCTCACTTGGGTGCGTTGACAAMGACAAAATGTGAAAAACAATGTCAACATTCCAGTCATTTCCCAAGAGCGACTGTCAGTATAGCACAGGGCACACATGTGCTAGCACAAGAAATCCAGGCCATAACTGAAGCATTTCTGGACAAACCGACTCAGTGTCTCTACTCAACTTCCCTACTCCAGGACAGCTCTTGAGAAATGCCACATCTTATCAGACTACAGCTTAAGCCCTATTCACAGGCT
Organism: Malurus melanocephalus; assembly: GCF_030028575.1. NCBI lineage: Eukaryota > Metazoa > Chordata > Aves > Passeriformes > Maluridae > Malurus > Malurus melanocephalus. The sequence continues at coordinate 1,461,287 of NW_026623257.1, read as the reverse complement.
GTTGTCTTAACACTTCAGGAAAAGCAGAATTCTGATTTGGCCTCTGCATTACCTAAGTTACCCAGTTTACACGAGGGAAGAAAGAAAMACACTTATTTACTTTAAATTAAGCATTGCCACTTGGGTGCTTATAGAACTTAAAGATATTTAAGATCAGGACCTCAAATTAAGACAGTCCTTTCTCTCACACTGTTCTGYGGAATATTACTGCTGTACGGTACAGAAGTACAGCAGAAGTATTTCCGCAAAGACTCCAGCCTCCTGTCAGCACTGGTCTTCTACAGACTTGTTTAACAACTCATACAGCAAAATCAGGAACAAGCCAGATAATTCCTGCATACATTTGCCAATACTTTGCAAACCCTGCCTTTGGTTTCCAGGACTTCCAAACAAAGCAGCATGAGTTCATTAAAACAGTTAACAGCAGATTAGCTCATTGAAAAAAAAAATTATTTCACTAAGGAAAGCCTTTTTTAAACAAATCTAGAATTTCCCTCTACCATTTTCCTGTGCTCATCATGTAGCAGAGTGCTTCTTGATGCACATATCAGAAAGTGTGTCACTGGCAGTCAGCTACACAAAGGGGAAAGCATTTGATCTGTGCCACAGTCAGCGTGTCAATCCGCAGCACTAATACCTTTCCCAGCTACCCTAGGATATGGCCTGTCCTAGCTGAGGGCCACCACAATTCCATGCCAGTCTATGCAAAAAGAAAATTAATAAACCCCTCATTCTTCTTCAGGAAATGAGAGTACAAAGGAAACCAACAAGGAATCTCTTTCAGCAGTTTCCAGACAACATGCCTCTAACATGACTCAGGCACTTGAAAGAGTGTTTTACCACGAAACACTGCTCCATACATCAGCAATTACTTCAGTAAGACTATGCCAACTATGTAAGCAATGCAACTTAGAACAGGGTGCCAGGGTTTACTGCCGAACATGAATGCAGCTCASTGTGACAGGCCAGTAAGTATCTCTGTAGTACTACAGCTGGCCTTGCCAACACCATGGGCAAACGTATCAAAGAAACTCTTTTACCCTAAAGAAAAAGTCTAATACATACTACCTAAGTCCAAGCTACACAGATTACACAGCAAACTCTTTCATTTGCAACGGCAGGCACATTTGGGCCAGGGCCACAACTATTATCTTCTCCCCAGCAACTGCCTGGCACAGCCYGGGTGCTCCCACCATGGGGACAGGGAGGAAAGAGCCCAGCTGTGTCTGCCTGTAACCCTGAGAGACCACCACCAGCCGCTCACAGCCCTCAGCATACCCAASTCTCCAAGGCACAAACCCACATCCTGTTGCAACAGCCTGCATACCTAGAGAAAGCAACAGCACACGTGGTGAACTTATAAACTGACCACAGTCCTCATTTTCTGTATCCTTTCAGAGTCTCATCCCCATGCTAGTTTGCTATTTTTTCTTGAAGCATCACTGCAGCACTTAATTCATCAAGTTAGAATTTACAGCTCCATTTTTCCCAATAAAATTCCTAAATCATTCTTTTTCATTTACATGAGCATGGTAAGAGACATCTGGATTTGGGAGTAACGAGTAAACTTTTTTTTTGTTTACAGAAACAATTCTCATTTTGCAAATCATTTTTAATGAAAACTTGTTTTAATTTAATTCTCAGTACATTCTTGCTTTAAAACATTTAAGTGTCAGTGAATACTCAGATTCTTTCTAGATCCTTTAAGTGAACGGAAGCCTGCGACTTGAAACAAGCAATCCAAAAATTCTCAGGTAACAAGGGTACCTGGAATAATTTAGGACCCTGAAAGCCAAAGCAACTGCCATTGACTCTGTGTAATTTGGATGCTGTCTCCAAACACAGAATGGCTCAGATTGGAAGGAACCTTCAGAGGCTCACAGCTCAGTCTCCCGCTCAAAGCAGGATCAGCTCTGAGGTCAGATCAGGTTGCTCAAGGCTTAATGCAGTTGAGTCTTGGAAATCTCCCAGGGCCATATTCCACAGACTCTCTGGGTGACTTTTTCCACAGCTCAGTTACCCTTGTAGTGAAAACATGTTTCAGCTCATGCCTATTTCTTGTTACTCCTGCCACACATATATAGAATCTGTCTAGTCACCTCCTTCTCTCTTGGAATCAGAAAGGTACGATTAGGACCCCCTGAAGCTGCCTTGTCTCCAAATTGAACTTCAGTCTCCTCACATGGTAACATATCCAGCCCAATAATGTTGGGGCTCACCAGCTGGACTCAACATTACAGACAGCGAATGCCATGTGAAAATGGATCATCACTATCTACAGGCTAACTTCCTGTGGACATAGCCCAGGACACTGTTACTCTTCCTCACTGCTAGAGCATATTGCAGGCTCATCTTTAGTCTACCATCCAACAGGACAGCCACCAACTTCTATTCAGAGTTGCTATCAACCACCCAGTCCCCTCATTGTACCAATGCAGAGAGTTATTCCATTCCACTTCGAGGACTGTCCGTGCTGGATTCCATGAGCTCAGTAACCCAGCTCTGTACAGACCACTATCMTCTGAGCTTGAAGATTAAGGCAGTTTTTCACTCAACAAGTAGTCTACCTATATAGATGACTGTTTCCCAACTTGAATACAAGGTTGTTGCTGTGGGAAGACCATGTCAAAAGCCTTGCTGAGATCAAAACAGAACATTCCCACTGCTCTTTGCTTTATTCAATACTCAGTCATTTTATCACAAAGACCTGGTAGATCTTCGTGGTGGAAAAGAAGGCATTGATGAACTCTAACTCGTATGCATCAGGTGCAACTAAGCCACCCATCCCACTAAGCAGTAGGACTTTTTCCTTCTTTATTCTCCTGCTGTTAATGTTACAGCAGCASCACTTGTGGTCCTCGACATCCACCTCTTACTTCAAGTCCAGCTGGACTTCTGCTTTCCTTTGAATTGCTACTTGGCACTTTTCCTGCAGATAAACTGTTAACAAACTTTCTTGGATGACACCTAATTTACTGTCTCAAGAGCTTTCCCCTTGAAGTGATTGCTCCTAAAGTCTATTTTATCTTTGGACCTGGTGAGGAAGGTACAATATGACCATTTCATTGTGCATGGAGACATTCCTTGTTGCCCCAATCAGTTTTCACAACCTGTTCCAACAGCCCAAGTCCACAGACCATCTTTYTATAGTTACCACTGGGCGCCTAGAAATACATTTCCTAAATGTATTTCTCATTGTTATATTCTTACTTACTCACCTAGAAAAAAAGCTTATCCTTAAAATAGGGAACAATTAGAGGAAATGGTGRATCATCTCAGAAAAAGCCATGTATTTATCACATTATTAACCTTCCCGTTAAAAATCCAGGTGWTTGCAGAAAGTTGTTAAATAGATGTAGATAGGCACTATTGGCAATAGACTGGCACAGTTAAATGCCAATAGTATCAAAGGCCTATAATCTGATCACTGAGAAAAAGGTGACAGAGGAAACACTAGCATTGTAAATATATAAAGATGATCTAAAGATTCTTTTATTGAACATTAAATCATAGCAATGTTTTCAACAATTAAATCTTGAGCTAACCAATCATCTAGTTCAAAATTGTAAAGCTGCAGTAAAACATCATAAATTACTGTAAGATAATTTACTCCTGTAAATGGAAACACAACCATTTTGCCACTTGCATCCACTTCTCTTCAGTTATCTCCTGCCAAAGGTTAACAGAGAGAATGGCAGCTCTCTGTAATGTCAAGCATTCTGTCCAAGAAAACTGGCCGAGCATGGAGGTGAATTATGGGACATTGTTTGTGCCCTTTATATACACTTAAGTTTAGCAAGCCAAAAATTCAACAGTCACAGCCTGTTAGGGGAATTATAGTGAATTTTCAGACAAATAAGGCATTCTACTTGGGAGGCTGAGAAATACAATAAGCRTAATGGGTGGTTAGATGAAAAATGCTATGCTTGCAAACTACAGCCCACAATAAATCATCTTTCCAGGAACATATCTATCTTCCCTGACTGGAAGCAAAGTTAAACAGCTTCTAAAAGGGCTTTTGCCAAATAGGTGAAACTACTTTCTTCTTTAAATAAAGACAACTAAAGTCAGGTGCTAATCTCAGCATTCRTTTTGGTTTTGACGACAGTGACTTCCAGTACTCCTATATGTAAAACAGCAGTAGTAACCCAAGATGGATCAGTTCTGATACTGCCATTCCTAATTAATCACATGGCATTAATCAGTGCAGGTATCACAGACAACATAATTTCACAARTGCTTCTACTTGTTATAGCAGAAGCATATTATGATTGGGATAGATTTAGCTGCACTTGGTTCAAGTGGTTTCAGATTCCTCTTGCCAGYACAGGAGAGAAACTTCAACCTTTCAAATACTGCAATTCAGCRCTGGGAAAATCCTTCCTCATTGCAGGTGAGCAAATACCCAAATTAATTTATATCCGGCACGTTTGATTATCACAGAGAACACATGGTAACAGACTTTAGGTTGTAAAACCCTTCAAAACACCACCCATGAAAAATCACTTATCTCAAATTTTGGAAGTCCGTGACGTGATAGCTATTACAGCTCTGAATATCACAAAAATGTAATGTTTCCTTTCACTACGCAACTTCTTGCACCCTCTCAAGAGATCTTAGTGTAAAACGTCTCAGAAGAGTTTTTTAAAAGAAGCCTTTTCCATCACGTGGCATTCCCCAATAAGCAGTAACTGTAGGCTCTGGCCCAAAGCAAAGGAAAGGAGCTCAATTCCCCTACTCCAATGGCTCTCTTGCAGGGGCTTTTACACTGTAAACTGCCAGCTAAACACAGATAGTCACTGTTATTCCAGTTAATTGATTTGACAAACTGACACATTTCAAGTCTGCAGAAGTGTAATGACAAGCCAACAGATGACATTAAGCTAATCTCTAATGCTCAGGTGATAGGTGACCAAGCAGTTTAGATGCATTCCTTGAGAACTGACAGCAAACTACTGGGTCAACCCTGCACAACAATCCTGCCTGCAAAATATATTATCTTTTTTTTTTTTRATGATGAACTTTCAATTCCAACTTCCCTATACATGAAACCATCCATTTCAGCAGAAATGTCCCCACCATCTAGCTTTCCTCCTCATCCACTTGCAACTAACCTCATTTCATTTCCTTTCCATTAAAATGACAATGATGCACATTAAGAAGGTCAGTCCACCAAGTCAGTCACATTTATTCGATTTATTTTTTAAAATCAATTTCATCTGCCATTAAAATGCACCTCTCTTTACAGAAGTTATATAACTGGAAATACAATTTCAGTCCAGCTAAAATATTTTCAAACATCAATATCAGACCTGACTTTAAAAAGTRTTGATAATAACTCGTTTTCTAAAACTAGTTTTTCAACTGTAAGAATGCTATATATGCTGACCTTGTTCTTCACATCAGATGTTTCCAGCACCCTGAAGCTTAAGCTTTGATTAATTGCATTTAGGTATTATATGATTCTATAAATGTACACATTATTTAGCCATCATTAATTGGGCTGAAATAGCCATTTCATTTCTATCCCATTGAAGTGACATATATTTAACTTTGAAAATTAACATCAGCCACTAGAACATGCTTTACAGTAATGCTGCAGAGTCAAAAAATGCCAAGTGATAATGGCAGCACTCTTTGTCACACTACAGTACTAAATCTCTCTGCCTTTAAAGCTTCTTCTGTTTAATGTTTGAACTATTTTTATTGTAAATTTCAGATCGAATTGCAGTAACAAATTGTCTCTGGATGCATTTCAGGGAAATTAGCAAAGCTTTGTTTGTTTGCTTTAAACAGATAAGGAGATAAACTAACAGAAATGTCTTAAAGTTGGCTACTTGTGGCAAGAGCAGAGGTGTAGTAAGACAAGAATTTACGACTTCTCTTCCCCCACCTGCGCCCAAAAAAACCCTCTTGGCAAAAGATATACTTTGCAACAGATATGAAGTTAAACATAAATTTTTGCGTGAAACTCCTACTCAGAGAAAATAAATCTATGGCTAGAGGTAAATATTAAATTAATGAAGTTCCTATAAGCCTTGAAAAACTTAACATGCAAAACACTTAAAATGAACTTTGAGAGACTAATTTTGGAATGTGAAATGCCAACCACAACATACGTGCAATCTAACATTCAGCTCTGCATGCCTGATCAGAGTGTATTATTAATGCTTAACAATTCTGTGTAGACTTAGAAAGTTCTATGTAATTCTTTCCCAGTTTTTCACAGAAAACCTCTCAAACATGCAAAATTCGCTGCAAACATATCTAGAAATTTTCCACATTTAACCAAATTTAACCTTAATTAAAAAAAAAAAACTTCAGAGATAAAATGTCTTTGGTATCCTCTACCTTATCAAATATTAGTCCATATTCAGGATGCAGCATTCACAGAAAAAAGATCTGATTTTGCTTTGGGGGTTTTATTTGTTTGAATAGGGGGCTTGGGGGGGGGGGGGGGTGAGATTTAAGCAGAGAACCAGAATCTACAGTGCTTTCCTATGTTTTTATGGCAGTAAAATACTGAACTTTCATGTACTCTTGGAATCATTTCCTGACCTTTACAAGGGATCCCTGTTTTTCCAAGTACAGACTCTTCTCTGAACTATCAACTTAGACTTTTTAAGTCACCCAGAACAGCGTTGACTTGAYAACTATGTAGATTCATTCTACACTCACCAGTTAAGCACACAGCACAGCCTGTAACGTAAATGCATTTCTGGTGGTATCAGGTACATCAAGAGCCAAGAGGTCAGTTCAGCCTCTGTGTCCACCTCAGCTCTCAGCTGTGCCAGCTGCACCATTTAATTATGCATATACTGTAAGCAAACCAACAGAGAGCAAATCTTTTCAGACATGCTAACAGCAATGCAATCCCACTGACATGAACTGAAAGATGCTTTCATTTCTTTCTGACATGTTACAACACCCAACTCATGCCACTGTATCAATGGAAAATGTTATCCAGTTAAAAAAGGACTCCACCGTTCTCCAAAATAATTGTCACTGGTTGGATGATTGATTTTTTTTTTCTTAATGCCTACTTATCAGTTAATAAATTGGTTGAGGTTTAGCCCATACCCTGACTTTGTGGAATCCAAGACTGCTTAAAGCAAACTGTGGTTTGAAAGAAAAGTTTGAACTCCTGAAGAGAGAGATCAACTCCGTATCACAGATTTCACCAGTCAGCTGAGAGTGTCAGACCTGATCAAAAGCAAGCCACAAAGCTATTTCAACATGACAAATTCTTACAGAAAGATACATCTGAGCAAAACCAAACTCCATTTCAAARGGTTCACATGAGAAAAAGGACACAAGGAGAAACCAAACACCTACCATTGAGCTTCACCCAAATATATTCCGCCCCCAATAGTTTCTATTTGAATTATCAGAGATTATTCCTTGGTTTACCAACTATTGTGCTGCAACTGAAAAACTACTGAAATTTCACAGAGAAAAAAAATAATCCTATCATTCTAGACCTACAGGAATATTAATTTATAAAGGCTGGAAGATTTGTAAAACAAGTACAATAGTGAATCTGCATTTTTATATTATTTTCATCTATAGCGAGACTGCACCTTTCAAGGCCCTGCTGTAAGTCACCCAGACAATCATTAGATAACCTACATAAACTCCCAACTGAACTAAATAGCCAACAATCCCTTTTAAGACAATGGATTTTAAAATTCTCTGGTATTTTAAAAAATGAAAAAGCTCCTGGCTACAGGTCACAAAGTTCAGTTGAAACCCGAATTCATTAAGACTGAATGTATGGATTATGAACACACTTGGAAAAGCACACTTACAATTTTTCACCACTTGCCTTTACTTACCATTTCTTCTTACACATGCTTACACTCAATTAATAAACAGCATTTGTTTACAAACTACATTCTAAGCTYTGCTATTTAAGCCCCAATAAGAATTCTGATTATTAGTAATGGCATATATAGCGTATAGAGGAAGATGTGCACACCTTTTCTGTTTGTGTGGGAGACCTTAGAGACCAGAAACAGAGCAGTAAGATAGTCCAGAGAACTCCAGTATAAAACAGTAAAATTAAAAATTTACATAACACCCAGATTTCTGCCAGGGAAAGAGCTGGAGTTAGGATATTTATCTTCTCTTTGTTCAAAAGTTTCTCTATAACACAGGCCAAAAAGCATGGGAAAGGATTTCATTTTTCCAGAACTGGCCACTTACTCACTTGACAATGTAACTACTGACTACTCCAGAGAATTCCAACATCTCTTCAGCAATGAGTTTGACTCAAAGCAGCTTTGTCACACATGCACCTATCACCCAGCAAGACCAGCAGCAAGCTTAAATTTAATCCTGCAACACAAAGCCACCAGACACAGTGAAGCCCAACCAGAGACTTCAGTCTTTTCCTCCTTTTATRGTTTTAAATGTCTTTCACACTTGAACGCATCCTGAACTGTTAGCATCTTCTATGGCTTTAGCTTATGCAGCAACTGTGTAATAGCAGCAGCTGCTGTTTATTTCATTTTATTTCAGTTAAAAATATTTCTGTTTAGACTTAATAATCGTAAGAACTTCTTTTCATTGTTCCTCTTGTGATGCAGCCAACCAAGGGTTTGCCCAGCTAAATTATCTAGACAAACAGAGCTTTACTCTGCTCAAGCTAGGCTGAAACACTGCAAGTAAAACAAGGCCTGCCCTACCAAACTACAGACTGGCACTGAAGTGATTAAAGAAACACCCAAACAACTAAGTTAAGATCTGGTTTCCTTGGAAGACTTCCTTATTATTGTGTAACCCACTGTGACATTCCATCCTTAAGGAGATGGGAGCACCTAAGATTCACAGATATTCATGGTTGAAAAGAAGGCGAAAATCAGGTCTACAAAAATTTTATTAATTACACACTTGGCATGGAAATTGGTATGTTAGTCCTTGACTTCCTACATAAGCACAYGGCTTAGGTTTTGGATAAAGATTTAGGGTGAAATGGAAGAGAGATTAATTCGAGGGAGGGAGGGAGAGAGAAAGAAAGGAAGGAAGAGGAAAAAAGGGATCACCAATYCTGGCTCCAGTGTCAATCYRGCTGGGGTGTCCAGGGTCCTGGGGYGCACATGTGCCCAGGGCTTCAACCTTTTTATAGGTAAGTTTTTCCCACCCCGGAGATAAGTTTCTTGCTTCCTGTGCAAATTAGCTATCATGCACAATCCATTTCTCCAGACCTTTCTGGAAATGGGTTGAAGGGCTTTGGGAGTCTTGGGTGCTCTCAGTACTTCCCTACAGTCCATGCCCATTTCTCAACCTCATTCCTGTGTCTGTACTGTACCATGTTGTGCTTATCTCCTGGAATAAGGACATTTGTCCTGGAAAAGTGCTGCTCTACCCCTTATGGGCACCTTCTCCAACCATATCCTGCTCTTTATCGACAATTCTTGCTCGGCTCCACAGCTCTCTGGCTATCAAAAGATACTTGTACTAATACACAAAAGACATTTATCCTACTGGGCTTCTACACCTGCCTAGATGAGGCAAGTTTCTAGTACTGCCAGACAACTTAAAGCACTCACAACAATGGTTCCCATGGCCCTCCCTGAGTTCTCACAATGCTTCTAGATCRTTTAATATGTTGAAGAAAGTTGAGCTACTCTTAACAGAATCAGAGTTCCTTTCACAGTAACAGGCTTAAACCTAACACTGACACGGTTCCAAACACAACAAGAATTCCGGAGTATTTTGTTTAGGAGGCTTTAGGAGAACACACAAAATTGCCATCCCAGCAATCTTGGTTCAGAAGCTAAACACCACAATCCACACTAGTTCAACTTTTCTTCTTGCCTCCCTACCTACACATTTTGTGTACATAGAGCAAATATTGACACATAGGACTACAATCTTTTCAGTTTTCCATACACTTCATAAGAGTTCAAGAAGTTCAAAGCCCAAATGTCAACAATTCCATGAAGACGATTCTCATTTTGAGGAACTTGTAGGGGCCATGAACTGGAGGTATAACAAATGGGTAGGGAAAACAAAAAAAATACTCCTTCGCCCCTCCTCACCACTCCCCAAACCCCAATTTTCATTGTCTTGACTAATACATATCTAATTATCAGCAGGAATCATCTTCTGTCTAACCACTGTAATTATTACAAATAGCTATTAACAATTTTTCTTTGACATACAGCCTAAGAAAGCTTAGTCATTTAAAGTGATGTTTAAGCTGGTTTTAACACAAAATTAAATGAGGAAGACAAGAAAATATCTTCTCAGAGGGAATAAGGCTGTCCCAGCTCTCCTTTTTATTAATAACAACTAGGGTACAGTTCTGGGTCACRAAGTACAGCACCAAAGTCTTCTCCCTTTCTAATTCCGAATTGAAAATAAGGCTTCACAGCCAAAAGAGCTGTCCATGAACCATACACTGGATAGATCACAAAGCCAAAACTGTGTATTTCTCTCCCATGGCATTCAACAACATGGGAGCTAAAAATTGCTTCATCCCAGAGCTCAGGAGAATGAAGAAGGCCAGTGCTTTGAAAGGATGCACATCCACAAGTGAACATAGTAGTAGTTATGCTGGTAGCAGCTGCCAGTAGTAGTATTAGTTATGCTTCTGCTTTAATACAAAACACAAAAAATAAAACTGTTTTCCACTTCCKCTTCAGGCTGGCAGAAATACAAAATTTGAGCTAAATTTCACAGTTCAGCTTAACTGACATTGCTTTACTTTTTGTTTCATGGACTGGCATAAGCAGTTTCTAGCACAGCTAAGGAGTCTAATCTTCTTGTGTGCATTTTGTGTTGCAGATAGATCCTGTCACCTTCCTTAGAACAGCTTTCATAYTAGTTTTTATCTGAAACTCTTTAGTCTGCTTGGACTGTATTTACAGGTGGGATTTCTCAAGTAAAAAAGGAATTTTTTTTCTCACTTTTATACTTTTCCCTAACAACTTAATTTCAAAATACCCTGAAATCTCTTAGGGAAAAAAAAAAAAAAAACTTCCTAGAAAAAAACCCTTGGTTTTCTTCTTTAACTATGCTAAATACATTGGTAGGTAGAGCTTCATCGTTGGACAACACCCTACTTATTGGAGATACATCGTATAGAGAAAAAAAAATTCTGCTATTAACTGTCCCTGTAGACATATTTTCTAACTGATAATATTACTCAGATCTTCCTTTTTGCAGAATGTTGGCAGTATTTCAAAAGTGAGTCAGTCTCTTAAAATACATCTTGCATCACTGTAGGGATACCGTTCAAGAGTCCACTTAAAATTTACATGGAACATTCTTTCTAAAATCTMTTTCCAGAAAGTTAATGCCCTTTGAGAGCAAAGCAAGTAGAAGTGTCACAACCACTGGCTCCCAAGGAGCTCCCAAGCACCAGATAAAGAGGTGCAACAATTCAGCCATCAACAGGCAATTAAACAAGCCATTCTGAACATAAAAAGCGACTTTTTGGAAACAGCTTTTYGCAAGATGTCTCTTCCGTGGGTACCTGGCCAGCCATATTCCTGCCAATTGCACGTAACATATTACTTCCACTCTACATGATGACTGAGCTGTCAGATTCCCCAGTGTTACTTTCCATGTCTCAGTCTTGTCCTCTCGTGGTCCTTTCAGCATAGTCAGCCCACTGACAACACATGTGTTTTAATGTTTCATCCCTTGAAGTATCTCCACTCATTGGTTACTGAAAAAAAGCAAGAATATGCTAGCAGAAAAAGTGTAAAACCCCTAATGCCCTTACTGGTGTTAAAGGAACAAAATGGGAACACACTTGAACACCAACGGTGCAGAAACAAATTAAAGCCAGTTGTCATTGTGGAAGTTATTGGAGACACCATTTATGAAGGAATCTTATCTAAATGCATCATTTGATGGAGTAATAGATTGTGTGAACTCATTCAGAAGGACTTCACCCTAACAAGCATGGCTTACAAGGACTTTTACAGCAAGAAGAAATCAGATATCTTCTTGTCTCAACGGTGCTCCAGTCCCTCAGTCTCTACTCCCCTCAATGCTCAGACAAGCTAAGCTTTCCACACAATTAAACAATTCAGTTTTCACTACATAAGCAGAACGAAAGCACCCAAAGGAAGCCAATGTTCTACTTCAGCTCTTCTATCTACARAGGAACTAGGAGAATTTGTGGACATTTTGCAGCAGACAATCAAGACTGAATCAGAAATATCTTCTGCATGCCACAGATTTTTTTATTCAAGGGCTGCAGCAATGCTTGCAGAGGATATCTCAACCTACTATCAAGTCACAATAAAGTCACCAACACAGTATGGCATTTTCAGATGTCCAGCTTCCTCCACCTAAAATGAGATTCAGCTGAAAYACATGGATATTTTAGAAGCCTGTGCAAGCTAAAACCCTTGACTACTCACACAGCCATCTAGACCTGGGAGTCAAGCTTTCACGTAAAACYTCATCATGAGACTGTTCCTCCGCTTAAACAGAGTAGAGATGCAGACTGTGGCTGGTGGATTCCTAAGCTGATCCAAAGGGCCCATGTTCCCGGCTGCTCATTCCTGCCCCTACACTGCTCCCACTGTTGTGCCAACAGAAGTATTTGTGCAGCTGCATGATGAAAAGCAGCAGGAAACTCATCCAGCCAAAGAGTAATCTGCTGAAAAGATGGGGGTGTGGGGAGAAGGTCTTACACTGACTCAGTTTTATTCAAATCCAACATGCATAGGAACCAGCATGAGTGGCCAGGAAGCTCAATCTGGCASTGTTTCTGAATTGCAAACTGAATTATAGCCTAAGGTGAAGATCCTTTTTATCCTCTTTCTCAGCAGGCTCTTTCTGCTGAGTGCCAATCAGCTTTAAGACTTCTTGCCACCCTAAATTAGGAGAGCTGGTTTAGTTGAGGCCACACTCTTGTCTCCTATGCTAACCAAATCCTTCTAACAGCTTTCCTGCCAGTRTCACAAAAGAAGGCTTTTGGAATGCTTTTCCCTGCAGGTGACTTCAACTAGGATGCCTAACTCAACAATAATCCAAAAACAATGTTTGAAATTCACTTAYAGCTCTCCCTGGCAGTTAGCTGCAAGTATTCGACTTATATTTATATCTTATTTTCTGGAACTATATATTGCTGGTACAAAGATTTAATAATTACTAGTCAGCAGAAATCTTAACAGTTTTTATTTAAGCTATTTATTCCTCAAGTAGCAATGAAAAATTGCAAATATTCTTTTTGTTCCTTCAAGCATGAAAGAAGTGCTGTGAAAGAGCCGATCACCAGAGGCTAAAGAAACTGATCACAGAAAGAATATCCACATGCAGCCCCGCCAAGATCTGAGGAGCATACAACTTTAGGAGACCACAATTAATACCAGRAAGTAATGGGAAGATTTGAGAATAAGTTTTCAACACATTGTAAGAAAATTAAAACAACAAAGTGTAAAGAAGAATCTTTCAAGACCTATGGAAAGAGCAGAAAAAGCATAAAGTGTAGGGCCACATGCTTTCCCTTTTYTCTGCAGAATCACACCAAGGTGAAGTATACAAGAAGAGAGGCAGAAGAGGTCAGGCATGAAGGGGGTAACATAGAAACTGAAGCCATTGGGGTGAGAGCAAGGGGTAAATGTTGAGTCAAGCCTCGACAGAATTTTTGCTGCTCAGCAATATCTTGTGTAATGCCAGAAAGCCACAGGTTCTAAGGTGGTGATGGTTTTGGGTATTTCTGATTGTGGTTTGTTTCCACCAAATTTTTTAGCTAAATTTAGGCTCACAAACTAGTATTCTCAGTATTTGACGAGCACTACCATATTTTTCCAGTTTTCCTGTATTTCCAAGTTACTGTGCAAGACAATACTTGACCTGAGACTTGTATTCTTCTGCTTTACATATAAAATTTCTTATTTCAGAAAGGCTGAATAAAAACATTTCAGAGAATCTTCTTATTTACATCAAAACTAGAATTCCTTACACATCTTATAAGAAGTCTCTGAGGAGACCACGCAACTGGAGGAAAGGACATATCTTGGTGCAACATGAGAAAATACTTTTAAGAGCAATRATCTGAGTTGTGTACCAGGTTTATTCTACTAATAAAACACACTACTTCTTTCTTCAGACTAAAATAATCTTAATGTAGAAAATGCTGTYAGCTTTTTAGAATCAACCAATTATAAAAATACTCTTTGTATAACATATTCAGATTTCCCCTCCGTTACAATAAATTATAGTTCTGGTCTTAATTTAATTCATAATTTCCAYTTCAATTGTGTACTCTAGGAACATAATGTAAGGTCAGAAATTCAGAGTGACAATGACTGTTTGTTTGGGGGTTCATTTCCGAGAAATATAAAGCTTATCTTGTACTTATTTCTGCTGCTGTTTCATCATACTACAAGAAATAAGACAACTCTATACTACAATTCAACAACTCTCATTTTGTCCTTGTAAGTGTATCTATTTAAATCTTTCTTTGCAAGAACTTCAGTGTCCTGCCCCGTACAATGCAATAAAGTTCCAAAACTAAAAAACACTTAATTTGTCACAGGAAAATTCACTATCTTGGTTCAATCATAACAGCAAGAACAGAAAAAGTAAAACAAATCCAAACAGTGGGGAATAAGGACAAAGCCCTCCTACAAACATCTTCAGCCAMAATCCTGCAAGTTCTGCTATTAGAATAGTAATATGAATAGTAACACATTGAAATGACAAGCTGAGACAACTCATTAAGGAAACCGGCCTTGAGGAATCTTTTCTAAGGGTACTCAGCAATTAAACCAAGCAAGTCACTCTGTTCCATGCTCCAAACAGCTAAGAGTGATTGATATAAAGTTACCGTATCCTAGTAATGAAGAACTAATAYATGGCTAACTACTTGCAGTTGTTTGTAATCCAAGTCATTCAAGAGGAGAAGGCTTCTCAAAGCCCTGACGCATAAAGTTTTCTTTCAATCACATTGCCAAATCTTCAGTTCCACTTGAATAGGAAGGTTGCTAGTTAATCTAATGCACCTCCAATTAGCCAAACCACCTACATCAGGAAAACTACGCACCTGCTTTCTACACACCTTTAAAACTAAGAAATGAAACCCTTCACCCTTTTCCAAGGTTCTGCTACCCTTTTACAAAAATAAATGCTAAAAATTTAAACCATTTTACCCATTTGCTAGCCGTTTTTCTGCTCTGTCACAATTTGAACTGCAAGATTAGAAAAACTGACTTACTAATTGTTACTGAGCCACTGCAAACTACTCCCCATACACTGGTACTGCAGTAGTTTCTTAACTGATAACAGTCCTGCCATATTTTTACACCAAATACTCCCCTTCAGCTGTTTAAGTGCTCGATTGGTTTCCAGGTTTAAGGATACAATGGATTAGGAGGTGGGAGATGCTATCTGCAGCCAGAACACTGACAGCTGTGCCTGGACTGTGCCCGTTGCTAACATAAGGATCTCAGACAGGGAACTCCATCGTATCTAAGAAATGCATAGGTTCTCCCTTTCCCCAACACCAAAATTATGTTTCCATTGCCTAACAAAATTCAGTAAACCTGTTGCTGCTGAATATTGCCCTTTCTTTGGATTTAGGAAAACATTTCACTCAGTTCTAACATGCTGTTTGCCGCTAACTCAGATGTGATGCCTCTCTGYATACTTTCATCTTACACAAAACCCAAAGTTCAATGTGACAACACTTGCATGACAAGCCATATGCCTCAACTCCACTCAACCACTTAAATTTAATATTTTTTCCAAGTAACTTTTGATTTGCACTGAATCTTCACATTACAAATCACAGTCATTTTAAGACACAAGACTCAGCTTCAAATTTACTTCCACAGATTATGTCACTGAGTATTTTCTGGCTTTTTCCTCCAAAACTACATGCAATTTCTAACTAAGAATGCTTCCCAGCTTGTCACTTGGTCACAGTTCTCTTTGATACCCTTCTAGAAGACCTTCACAGGTTCTGAAAACAGCAAACAATCTTAAAGACAAAGGAAGACAATTTCCTTACTTATTCTTGTACTAAACAGTTTTTTGTGCCAACCAGCATTTTCTAAACAACAGTAATTTACATCACTGTACAGGAATTACTGGGGATTGCAGGTCAACCGTGTCACAGGTAAGGGAACCACCTCTGAAACAGTATGATCAAACTCTGGTGCAGAATGGACGAAATAAACACATCATCACAGAGACAGCACTCAGTTATTTCAAGGATCAGCTTAGATCCAGAAATATCAGCCTTCTTAAGTTATGAAATGCCTATCTGATGACAGCTTACAGACCACAGCAGGTTCCATTCAAAACTGAGCTTTGCTGTGAACCCTGCGCTCTTAGACCAAGAACCTTGTGTGAAGACACCACCCGCATGGAAACAAACCATGCTAATTAGTACAGGCCCAACCTCAACCCTGCTGAGCTCTCAGTGAGTTTCAAAGGTCCACAGCACCCCCTAAGACTGCGGTTGCTGAGAAATTTTAGAAAAAAGGACAATTAAATTCTGCTACATATAAAATGGACTCTGTGTTGTGCAAGCACCATACTACTCCCACCCAAATATTAATTTTATAGGGGTTATTTCATCCCCTGCCAAGCTCTCCTACGGAGTTACTCTGGCATATATTTTTGTTTCATGACCAGACTACTACAATGGGAAGATGTAGGTGAAAAAAAATCAAGGTTAGTATATACTGAATATCATTAATCAAAATTGACTAAGTAAKAACATTTGATTCTACGAGCATGTAGAATATGAATAGAATATCAAGAGYATGTAACGTTAACAAAGCAACTGAAGGTATTTTGAGTTGACTGTATACTTCACAACATAACCCACATATTTCTCCTCCCTTCCTGTGAAGCCTATGACTACAGCACTCAGCATCTTCAGCTCCAGGGTGCCTTCTATCAGACAGAACCTGGGTGTACCACCACTATTCCCAGCAGCTTGGGCTGTAATGCAATTAGCAMGTGCTTAACAACAATCCACAAGATAAGAACCCTCCCAGTCACACCAAATCCCGTTGGAAAGCATTCATAAGTGCCCTGAAAATACTACTGACTGCTCTGAGTGCAGCTTGTTACCATGAAAACCAGATTTATTTGAACTATGAGCAAGTTTACTATTAGAGGGAGCTCTAGAAGCTACCAGCAATAATCTTCAATCTTCTGTTGACACAACCAAAAGCAACAGAATTCAGAGGCGTGCAGAAGAGTGTCTCAAGATGAAGGATGTGAGATCCATAATTTTTAAACCAAAATGCTAGCTATTTGACTACAAATGAAAATAGAGCTCCTTACCAACAATTTCCTACCTTTTTTTCCTGGTTCTAAAAAACTAGCTACTTTCTTACCACTGCTTACTTAACACCTAGATACTGCCAGCAGAATTAGTCGATCCAGTGACAACTTGGATCATTTGTATCCTCACCTAACAAGCTTTGTGTCGCTGCTTCTGTGGCACCAATGACCACCTTTAGTAACAGTTCCAAAAGCCACTACTGTGTCCAGCTTGGATGAGTTAATGTTTCAWTCAAGAGACTAAACACTCTATATTACTAATATTCAAAATGGTTTGAATTTTAAAAGCATCCTTAGCAAAACCCACTCCCCCTGTCTGAATCAACTCATGCAGCTTTTCATATCAAGCATTATGAATTTCTGCATAAGGTGAGGAAGAAAGCACAGGGCTTAATTTMAGTTGCATCCACCAAGCTAAAGTATGGCCTTTGATTTTTGATTGAACAAATTGTTTAAAAAATTRTTCTAACACCATCTTGTTGGGTACAGTTCCATTACTCCATGCACCAAACAGACAATTATCTATGCTTAAACTTCCCTCCCTTACTTTATATTTAACCAAAGAAACAAGGATGAGCTTAYTAAACAGTAAGAACTCATCATTAATTCAAGTCAGTTAAAATTTTAATCAAATTATCAGAAACTCTTAAAAGTCTGCAAGGTCCATGTCTTCTCAAACTGCTGAAAATGGAGCTGTCTCTCCACTGTTCCACCTCTCTTCTCCATAGCATTGACCATGCCTGCACACTGAGACTATCTCCTAAGAGTAACATTAACACAAAGCCCTTTCCAAGTGTCTGCACAACCAGCAGGTCACCTGCATACATTGCTCTGCTTTAGTACAATCTCAAAATTGTATTTTAAATCCTAAGAAAACAAGATGGGTGATTTGAACTGAGTCAATCTCATYAATATTTTCACGGTCAATTGCCTCAAAACTGCACATTTGAGCTACAAATTGAAAATCCAGGCAAACAAAGGGCTAGGGAGATTGGACACAAAACCTGTATACCTGTGAGAGGCAAGAAATGCATTCACCTGCACATCTTAATTTCTCTTGTGTAACTTAACCCTCTTCCTCTCCCATTTTTCTCTTACCCATGTCCTGGCTASCTCAACAACATCTGACCTATAACTTTCTGAACCATTGAGCAGYTTCTGTGTTTCTTAGAAATTACTGGACTCTAAAGTGGCAAAAAAATCACCACCAAGCATCAACCCCATGCTTATACTAGCACAAGAAGAACAGCACCTTGGCAAGGAATGCCTGGACATAGATCTGTACCTTCCCCACGTGATATCAGATGGACAAAAGCTTGCATGGCATGGAAACAATGTATCATTGGGGACCTATTACTTCAATATTCATTTTATCTGAGCCACAGAGTTACTAAGGAGAAGTAAGAGCTACCAAAATATCCCTATAAAGCACTAGTCACTATTCTCTYTGAAGCACCTCATCACCTACTTTCTATAGCCCATAAAATAGCAGGTGASTGGCTCAGCTCAACTTGAGCAGCCTCGCAACTCTGACATTCCCAGTACTTTCATTTCATAGCTAAAACTGATCACAGGCCATGACTGAGCAATTCAAAGATACTATTAATGAACTGCAGTAACACCGTTTTGGGGTTTTTTTTCTAATATATAGTTAATTTTCTCGTGTTATRAACTGTCAAGGACTGCTACAAATTTCTACTTATTTCCTTCCCCTTCCAACAGCTACCCAAAAAGCTGCCAGTGCTTGGCAAGTCAGTGACAAGCATTTCTCACTCTAGTACCATGAAATCCAAATGGTTCMGTTTTAGAAAGATTGTTTTTTTTCTTAAGTAGTCATCAAAATGCCCTCGTTCTACCTATAAAAACTCATGTATTAATTCTTAACAGCCACAAAAATCCTTCTAATGTGTTTCAAACACAAGTTGGACTCTTCTCCCTCCATGTCATCTGGAGCTGTTGAAATTGACATTTAACATAYTAAAATTCTTCCTTAAATAGTTATCATCATCCTTGCTTTCAGTTATGTGTTACTTCAATATCATGGCTGCACTGATCTCAATTCACATGTTTGTGACTCTGTATTAACTRRAAGAARACAAAAACAAAAACAAAACAACACTCCAAAACAAGAACAACAAATGCAATTTCAGAATCTTACATTGCATCAATCTSCCCTAAAAGTATGGATTCAATTTTACAGAAATTCTGCACACTTGTGGTTTTTTTCAGAGCTGTTAAATTCAAGCACTTGCAAACATGTTTTAAAACTTCACCCAGCAGAATGTCAGTATTGTGAACATTTAATTCTGCCAATGAAAAATACAGGTAAGACATTAAAAATGTGCAGAATTKTTAGTGATGCAAAGAAGCCCCCATTCTGTGCTTTAAAGGAATTACTTACATTAAGTAAGTATTTTGATTCCTAACTAAAATTTTTATACTTTAACTATGTCATTTATTGTAAAACATCACAAACAGGTATTCTTGGTGCCATAATTAACCTTCAGTTTGTTTCAAAAGTACTTACTGTTTTAAGAGAAAAGTATAATGCAATATCTTCTAAGTGTATCCTCGTTTTTGCCCCCACTTTCAAGTGTCCCAAAAGAATAACAAACTCTGTAACCACAATGAACAGTAATTTTTACCTGCTAACTACTTGTCAATCAAATCACACAATGGTTAAATACCAGGTGCTGAGTTTAATACTTTTCCCACTACATATGAAATCACTATAGAATTATTAACCCTGCAATCCAAAACATCTAGGTGGATGTTTTCACTAATTTTCATTTCTTCATGCAGTCTGCCTTAAAACTGAATGTTTGAAAAAGTAATTGAAACTCACACTTCTTTATATTCCATTTATTAAAGTTCTTAGTTATGGACAGTTTGCTTTTATTTATGTTAAGTATACATAAGCTATAAYAGAACACATATTTTAGCCAAGCCAACAAGAGGAAATAATTAGAAAGTAAATTTCATTTTTYGACTGGGATGCAATTTCTCTTGTGTGCTTCAAAATAATTTCTGTTTTGGATCTTCATGTTTAGGACAATAATTTTATTTTTGTATATAAAGATAAAATTATCTTAAAAGTGACAGAAACCATTTGCAATGTTTAAAAGACTGAAATGATCAAATGCTTTTAAAACTTCGTTACAAAACACATTTACTCTTTTAGTTTGCGTTTTAATAAGAGAGTACTTGTTCCAACTACAAGAAACTAACATTTTTGCTACAAAACCAAACCCTAGAGCAAACTTGGGGGATTAAGTCACTTCCATTAAATAAGATCTTATCCACTCAGCAGTGTTATTTGTGTGTTGGCTACAGCAGTGCTACTGCCAGACAGACCGTACTAAGCCACTGTGCAATTAATACAAGCAACTGTTATATCCACTGCTAACATCCTAGGCAGCAGGATCAAGGACAAATACTAAGRATGTCCTAGTTTTTCCACATCTGGAAACATGAAAAAAAAAGCGATTTCATAATTCCAAGAAACACAGCACAGCTTTTTTTTTTTTTTTAAATGTGACAATGCTATCATGAACTTGTGTCAGAAAATTTAAACTAATACAAACACAATTTAAAAAATACTAGTGCCTGCCTTTATTTAATCTGATTAAAGCAAAATTAAAATCCATAGAGCAAATTTCAGGGTCTCACCTTGTAATACTAATAGATAGTGCTTTAAAAACAGTAYAGACATTATTCTAATTAAATAGCATTCAAATTGGTCTATATACATTGCACTTGATCAATAACATCCTTTTAGTTACTTGACTTCTTTTCACCAATTAGAACTAGCAAATATATCATTACAACACTGCCTATTGCCTCTSGAGAACACTCAAGTGTCTCAACAAATGACTAACTTCATTTGGYATTTAAMATTTAATATTTAATTTAAACAAAGCTGCTTACATTTTCACAAAGTGCAGTTAGGGGCAACTAAGAAGTTCAACTAACAGCTAAAGCCYGACTGAGCAGATGTCAGTGTGCTGTGAAGATAAAGACTTAATCAGTAGTTCTGATACTGAAATAACATCCAAAATAACAGTTCATRCTGAACTACACATATACCAAGTTTTTACTCAACCTTATGCCTAAGTTGTTAACAATACTCTTCCTCTGAGAAGGTACATAYTTGYTTCTATTTTRTTGTAATAATAATTTWAAAAAAATTAAAATCACACCTACACATACCCACCATCCTCCACCAGTAYTGGAAACTGGTGGTGTGTGGCTTCTACAACCAAATCAACCTTATATATAAACTGTAACTTGTATGAGCAATTGCTGGAATGCTTAAAAAAGTACCTTCACTCCAGAAGATCTGGRAACAACTAACTTTAAAGCCACAGAAACAGAATGCTTGTACAATTTATTCTAACTGGACATTTCCTGCACTGTTGAGTTATTTGGCATATCTAATTAACTAAACCCCTTTTATAAAAACTTCAGCAACGGGGATTTGAAATAAAATCATGCTGTGTTTACCCTTGCTAAATCCAACCCAGATACAGATATTATTACAAGCTTGATGTAAATACTTAAGAAAAACATCTACAACCATTGAATAAATATAACAGACCCCTTTGTAACTGTGCTAGTTAATGACACCTAATCTACTTTAAATTCAGGATGTAAGTGCTTTTCAATTAAAGTGAAATCTTCTGTTTTGGTAGATCGATATTTCAGCAAGGGCATATAGAAGTTTTTCTAGGATATTATTACTAGGAAGAACATGGAAGTCCAACTGGTATCAGCACCAAATACTTCCTAAGAAAACCAAGCTCAAGAGAATTAAGCCACAAGCCTGGTAGGTGCTAATCTAAACTATGTCTTAACAACTCTCATTTACAGAACCAGCAGCTTACCTATCTTGCACAGAACCAGATATGGCATTTCTGTTTGAGCAGTTATATGCGCTCACACTCAAGCGTAATCCAAAAATATTCTTCTGCAAACAGAAGAGTAGTTTTGGTATTAAGCTTATTTTAAGAGGACCACAGTATGAATAAAGACAATAATGGATCTTTTAAAAGTATTCTGTGAACAAGTATTTAAAAATAGAAATAGCTAGTTATTTGCATCTTCCTCATAAAGCATAAGTCACATTGTCCTACATCCAGGATGAAAGTATGAACCAATGCAGTAKTTTCACACATGCATTCCAAATTATCTTACAGTGTTACAATCCTGAAATTTCACATTTCCTGTATACTTTGTTTAMCATGAAAAAGACCACTCCCCCCTGTCCAATTTAAATCCAAATTACTACTAGCTTACAAATGTACTTTCCTTACTGGCTTTGTACTGCACAGTTAAAAAAGATGCAGCATTTTCTAAAGCTAGTGATATATTTGACTAATAAAAGACACAGAAAACTTTGCTTTTGAAGCAAAGAATTTTAAGAATTTTAAGTATCTGAAGCTAATCAAGCACTGTCATTTTATCACTAAATGCAGGTGGTATGGATAAAAAAAATTTGGATTTGGATGAGAACTTTTAAGAGATTTCTTGGCCTCTCTTCTATGTAAGAACAATAGTCTAAAGTTTATTAAAACTCAATTATTTGATATTTTGATTCACCATRAGGCTGCACAAATAATTTTGCAGGACTAAACTGAATACAGGTTGCACTGCCTAGAGGCTTATAGCAATCTGAGCAATCTAGAAGATTATAGGYGCCTTTGCTTCTCTATTACAACTTGCATTTCAAGGGCATTTAGAAAATATATCTTAAACTATATTTACTGATATCAGTACAAATTTCACGACCATAAACTATTACAATAATTATAAAATTATGAAATAGTGATAATCTATCATTAGTTATTGCTGTCAATACCAAGTTCCTCAAATTATAACCAGTTAATTCAACTGTTGCAGAGAAAGTTGAATTATTTGGCTAAGACGAATAATATACACAGCATAAGCTCTAATATTATTATAGGATTGTGTCATTTTATTATCCCTTGGAAAAGAGTTCATTTCCACATCTCTGCCGTATAAAGCATTATCTGCAAGTAGAATTTGTGTGCAACATCAGCTCTTGCTTCTTCCAACAAGACAAATTGTAAGCTCCCTTAGAACTGTCTTTAGCTCCCAAAGAGCAGCCAGCATGGCTCCAAACTTCCATGTACTGCTCTCCTGTGCACCACCCCACATACATGAAGCATATTCCTAACCATTCATGGCTAGTGCCTACATGTGCTTCACCAGAAGAGAAACGTTTCCCTAATGCAGGTTTGGATTTTGAACTCTAAGGAGTTATCTAAATGGGAAAAAAAAATTAAATAGAATGGAAAAATTTTGCAAGTTGAAATGGATTGGATTGAACTACTACTGCTATTTTGTTCCAWGCATAAAAGTCCTTCAAATATGTCCACATATTTACATATATTTAGAYGCATAAATGCCAGTACTCACAAAAGTTCCATTCAGTCTTGGCAATCAAATGACCTGAGATAACATGAGTCTATACAGATTTCACAGTACATCTTTCTGGAAACTGAGGCCATCCACAACAATTTCAGCATTGAGGACCAGTATCAGAGCTTAAATAWAATGTCTATTTCCAAGGCCCATTTGAATGTCAATATTAATTGCACTGTCACATGCATGTGTCACCAGGCACAGGGACTCACTCAAATACAAAGAGAAAATTATTATAGCATTGGTCAACACCAAATTAAACAAAATCTCTCTTTGTATGTAAGATTTTCATCTTTTTCTTTGTCATTACAATGAACTAATAAGCTTATTTTAGAATGAAACAACACYTTATAACCCTTTGTTTCTACATCCACCAACAGCATCATCATCTTGTTCATCAACTTCACCAATAGATGCAACATCTTGCACCCCATAAAAGSCACTCTGTGTTAGAGCTGTTATGCAAAAGGGATGAATGAGGAGCCACACTAACCCTCTGCAAATAAAATCTCACACTCGAACCCCAAAAGTTTCCCAAGGTCAGTAATTTAGAAAGGAAGTTAACAACTATGAGAGAGAGGATTTGCAAAGACTAGAAATAAAGCATCCTACTTTTAAAGATTTAAAAACTAATTTCAGGATGGTCCTAGACCTCAGGCTCACTGCCCATTATCAGTCAAGCACTTCAAAGTCATAAACACTTTGACTTCCTTTCATGACAACTGGCCTATCAATACTATATTTTCCTTACAYAGGGATATTGTTTAACTCCACATCTATCTAATGCCTACACTACATTGGCTCTGATGTGGYAGCAGCATCAGCATGATTTACAAGTTAACAAAGTATTTTGGTAACCACATCTTCAATATGCTCAATAAAGATAAAAGCAAAAGCATCCATATAGGGGGAAAAGGACATTAAAGAAACGGAATTAATTGCAGAGAATTAAGTTGCTCAGAATTATTTGAAAAGAGAGAATGAGACTCAAAACATTACACAACTGTGTAAAGTTGCCATGTGCTTACTTTTTCAACACAATCTAATTCCAGCTTCTTGAATAAGGCAGAAAAACTTAAGAAAGTTCAACGAAGAGCAACAGGGATAAAGAAAATTAATCAAAGAGATCGAGTGCACCCTCAGCAAATTTGAAGATGATACCAAGCTGAATGGTGCAGGTGACACACCTGAAGTATGAGATGCCATCCAGAGGGACCTGGACAAGCTCAAGAAGAGGTCCCATGGGAGTCTCATGAGGTTTAACAAGACCAAATGCAAGGTGCTGCTGGTCAGTATCAACCCAGGCTGGGGATGAGCAGACCCAGAGCAGCCCTGCTGAGAAGGACTTGGGGGTGCTGGAGAGGCTGAGACGTGACCCAGCCATGTGCACTCACAGCCCAGAGAGCCAAACGTGTCCTGGGCTGCATCCAAAGCAGCGTGGGCAGCAGGGGAGGGAGGGGATTCTGCTCCTCTGCTCTGCTCTGCTCTGGTCAGACCCCACCTGCAGTGCTGCATCCAGATCTGGGGCCACAGCACAGGAATGACATGGAACTGCTGGAGTGAGTCTAGAGAGCCAACAAGATGATTAGAGGGATGATTCTAATCCATCTGCATAATAAGTGGCTAACCAGAGTAAGACTCTTGAGCACAGGAAAGTGCAGGAACATGAAAAAGGTTTATGAAATCATGAGTGGCTTGGTCAGGGCAAATTAACTGTTTGTAAACTCTAAAAACAAGGGATGGAACTCTCCAAGAAAACTAGAAGGTAGCAGGCTCAAAACAACACAAGGAAGTGGTGATTTAAAAAGTGATTAAATTGTGAACCACTGGATTTCCAAGACAAAAAAAAGCATATACAAGCCCAAGGAAAYAGTGAATAAGTTGATAGAAACGCAMAAGTCCAAAGGYCACTGAAAAWACAGAAATWTCATTTAGCTTTGGAAGACCMRGTTGCATGCTGAGGCAAGAGAGTGAAGAAGCTTCACAGATATTTATCCCATCCTTGTGGGCTGTTGCCAGCGGATTTGCTTTAGTCACTGGCAGAGGTAGGATAATGGGACAGATACACCTTTGGTTTGGACTGCAGGGGCAACAGCTCATTGTGTTTCTGTAGCTTAAGACATTTCAAAAGTATTTACAGACAGGAACTTCAGCTGCTAATAGCAAGTTTCATAGTTAGCGGCAACTGTTGGAATACCAGCCAAATACCATATCATAATTTAACTACTATTCAGCAAAAGCTCATGTCCACAGTTTATCATCTAAAATGAAAGCTGACAAAAAGATTGCTTTAGTGATTTTACTATTACCTGAGAAACTGTACTACAGTATTCTAGTTAAGAGGAACAACTACTCCTCTCATTTGAGTGCTCATACTTAAGATGAAARCAATGTGTGGCCTTTTATGCCTATGAACTTGCTAGTCAAATAAGMAACTGGGGATAAGGGGTACTTTTGAAAGGGACCACATTGAATTCTTGAAAATCTGTAACAGGAATTACACCCGGGAGAGGCAGAACATAGCCTAAGTCAACACTCCCATAGGAGCTCTGTATATTCCRGCAAAACCTCTTCTGAGATCTCCTGCTTGATATTGACATACATGTCTGCAAAATTCAGTAGGTCTGTCACCAAGGGACTCTGCCCTCACAACACTGACTGCAAAATGGAGTGGTAGTGTGGGAAAGAGGCTGTATTAGGAGAGGAAAATTACCCTACAACAACTCCAAATATAGCAATTCTGACTCTGCAGGGAGTGTTTTCAATCACGCCTGACAATTTTGATTTTACAAGTGTTCTATTATCAGAGTCACGCAAATGACTACAACTCCTTACAAGTATCCATTAGAGGAGAGAAAAACACACCAAAGTTCAGGGCACCGGGAGCCACACAAGGAAGCCAGAGTATACTGTAGACTGAGGTACACTTTTCAGGCCAGATTTCYTTATTATGCAAGCACACCTTAAAGACACTGTTTCACTTTCTCTGAACAAAGAGGTGCAGTAACAGACTGGGTGAGAATCTGTTTTCTTCTGTAGGAGATCCATGCATGTTTGCCCACACAAGACACTTGCTCCAAGAGTTCACAGCCTGACTGCCAGTCACAACCTTTTCTATTCCCTGGGAAGAGGGCAAAGATGTGCCTGGATTTCTCCGTCACCTCAAACCATAACTCAGTTGCAAACATACACAAAGTCCCAGTTGAATTCTACRAACAGCTTTATGAAAGCAGCAGGTCAAACTATAAATGTAACCAGGGAARGCAAAGTAAAATTGAACCCCCTACYAAAACAAGATTTGCTCCCTCCCCTTGTACATGTTCCTTAACACCTCTGATTTTGGGATGACAAAAATATGCCACTTAGTTTTTATTCTACGATATTATACTGTAGTCTTAAAGATAATAAAGATTCTTTTCACAAATACTGTTTAATGGTACTTATATAAAATTCAAACTAATTTACTTTTACAAGCATTTCTCAAATACCTGCTAGGTCAYCCCATTATTTTATCCTCCCTCTCAAGAAATGAAGCTGTATAACCAGATCTCCTTAGAGCTGACAGGCTAGGGTTAAAAGTCCAACAGGAAACAGATGGCTGCTGCCTGTTGATGCATCAAGGTACAGGCACCAAAAGAGTCGATAGAGGACCAAAGTTTCCATCATCCTCCAGCAAAACTATGTCACCATTAAGGCACTGAAAACAAGGTAGCAAGAGACATAGTACACACAAATATGAAAGATGCAAGTACTTGCCAAGTACATACGCAATTGTGAGCAGACGGGCAACCTTACTGACAGTATCATAGACTTTGACAACTTTTCAAATTCAGTGCTAGGTCTTTTTACATCAGAACTAAATATTAAGCCAGACCTGGAGTTTTGAGGGACTGGAGGATTTGATTAAGTCATCAATTCAAGCCTTAGAGATTAGATAATTTTTTTTAAATAATTTTTTCTATTTTCATGTGATAATATCTACTTACAACTCATGATTGATTTAAAATTAAAGCATCTTGCTTATCTGTTAGATCTCACTATTTCTCCAGACAAGTCTGCAAAAGCAAATGAACTCACAGTAGGTCTTCGGAAATCCAAATTTTCACCTTGGTCTCTCATCCCTGCTCCTGGGCAATGCAAACAGTCTCAGCAGCCAAGAGAATAAAAGAATGGAAGGCTTGGAAGGTTTTCTTCAAGTTGGCAGCAGCCCTTAAAGAGACAGGATCTCAACCAAATCCTTACAGCCAGCAGTGACCTTCACTAAGCCCTTCAACACATCTTCATCATGTACCAGGRCTCCACACCAGGATTTTTAATCAAAATTGATCAATGCTGCCTTCMGTTTCACATTACATTCAGCTTCCAACATTCTATTCTGGATTTATCCTGACATGTTTCTGTTCCAGATACCACCCACAGAGAAGACAAATGGGAGTGCTGACACCTCCACCAAAGCGCAACCTTTCAAACCCATAAGCCAGTAACATTTGCACCCAGCTGCAATGATGCTGCAATCAAGCAACAGAAAATACCCTTCTAGATAACTCTACTACAGAGATGRAAATTCTAGCAGATGGAGCAAGTAMGTAAACTCTAGCTATCACGACAAGACTACCTGAGCTCTAAGTCTTGCACTGAGGCATCTTACAGTAGGTCAATTAGTAACACTCAACTCCAAAATTTATCTAAGAATTAGGAGTTAACAATTTATGCTCATCCGAAGAGGCACAGTGAAAGGATAGCATTATCCACTAGACAGTTATACTTCTCCAACCTGTTGCAAAATACTTCAACTAATAATTAATTCCACAGCAACATTTCGAGTTTTTCCAAATATATGACCAGTGCTCAATTACTGATGATTTAGGTACTGAATTCCTTTCTGAATAAAGAACTTTGGAGCAGCTTTTGCATGAGAAGGAGGTTTCCAGCCTATCTGCATCTTAGACTCAAGTTCACATGCCTGCTGATTGTCTTCTTCCTACAGCATTTAATTTGGTTTTTGGCTTTAGGCAGCTCTGCATCAAAAGAAGTTWAAGTTTGCAACACAGGAGAAGGGCCTGTAAGGTATTTTTCCAGTCAGGGCCTGTAAGGTTATCTTTCCAGTCACAACTCAACCATGTTTTTTCTAGGAGTGAATGTGTGGAGGGAGAAAACACTTTCCATTCAGTCACATTTGGTAAAAAGGAACCRYGAATRTMTGWCCCKGTCTAGAGCATTAATGATGAACTTGTGCTTTTTAGATGCACAGAACTCTTCAAAAGCTGATGCACAGGCTGCAGTTTTGACTGCATTAGGGTGGTGATGACAGGTAACCTAAGTGCCTTGGCGGAGGAGAGAACACAAATGCAACAGCTCCTCTGCCACATGCAACACCAGCCCCTCATCTCACACCTGTAACCTGAGCAGCAATCTCCACCCTTCTTGCAGCTCTTTTTTAGGAGAAAAAATGGGMCTGTTTTGGTTTATACTGAATACATGTAGTGAATGTATTGGAGAAGTGTCAGTAGTGTAATTAGACTAGTTATTTTTGTATATGAGGAGTAAACATGGTTCTGTGKTTTTGGTTTCTCAACTGCATGTCTTAGGAGGGCTGCCTTTCAAGTCCTTGCAGACCYAGGACTATTTTGATACTGAGAAAGSTTTGTGAAGCACAGTCCACTTTTTCAGAGTGATCATTCAATTCACACAGTAAATTAACTCTCTGTCACTGTTGGGTCTTTGTTACTTCATTAGAGCATCTGCTGAGCTTCAGGACTTAGCTGCTGACCCTCTTTGGCTAAGTCTACACTAGATTTGGTTGCACAGTGCAACAGAGGAAGGTCAACAAGTAAAATCCTGATGCAGAAACCTCAGTGGCCAAACAACATATTTTGAACAAAGTTTTCCAGGAAGTTTTACTTTTGACTGGCTGTTGTCTGGTTCTGGGGACTTAATATCTATAAGTAACTAGTGTATTTAAWTCCTTTCAATTTCATCTGCAAGGAATTCTATTTGTGTGCCTGAGATGCTTCACAACTAACAAAGAACAGTGAAATGGGACAATCAAGAGAAGCACTCCAGCAGTACACTTCTAAATTGCTAATGGGAACASCCATTAGGACCAAACAGATTCCATGTAGTTTCAGGCCTATGAAATGAGGTCCTCTTTTCCCCCTACTTTTTGTCCACTGAAGAAACTGTTTTGTGATGTGTACATCATATCACTGAAATCTGAACATACTTTAAGGTTTAGGCAGGTACAGGTRTCACATCTATGGTTCATTTGAGCTTAGGGAGCAATGTAGTTTGAAGCTTTGTGCTATCATCCAACTAATGTAAATTGTGGTACCAGAAAGTAGTTTTTCAGTGGCATAAACTATGGCACCAAGAGTAGTTTTTCACTGGATGATAAAGCCAAGCAGTGGAACAAAGCAAGTCASCCTGTGACAGGGAGCCCCACTGATTTGGAACAATGCAAACAGCTCAAGTCTACCTTACAGTCCTCCAGTGGAGTAAGATGCCACTGACCTGAACAGCAAAGTAAATCAGACAGTTTTAAAAGCTTGCTTTTCCACTACAAAATGCAAATTTAAAAAAGCAAACAAATCCCATCCATTAAAATAGATTGCTTTGTCTTCTCCTTACTCTACTGCATAGACAGTTCGTGCATGTACTACTTAACTGCAGTTATATTTGACAAAGGTCACATCAAGATGGCAATCTGAATCAGCTAGAGACTTCCTCAAATTACAGGCACCTGGAAGTTGTTAGTATCTTCCAAAACTGGCATACAGAATATTCTTAACTTTAGAAATAGGCTACACAAATCTGAATTTTCATGCCACAGAAATAGAAAGGAAGCCACAATCTCTCTCATGAGAAAGCCACAATTGAAATAGTTCCCAAGGGAAAATTGTAATCACGAAGGTTATTTTTCCCTCATTTTAATTTTCAATTTCAGTCAGCAACTGCAGAACAAAATGGACATGTTAGACAAGGCCATTAAAAAGCCAGTCTYTTGTTTATGAAAACTTACCAGGTCAAGCTACATGCAGTGTTTTTCCTCATCCTGAGACAAGCGTGTATCTCCCTTTTAATAGCCTTCCATCAGTTTACTTATTCTTTCTGTCCCACACAGAGCTCCAGGCATTTCTGCAACATGGTAAACCAGCGAATACCTTTAACTAAAATAATCATCAAGTCTTTCTCACTGCATATAAGCTATTGCCATTTCAATGAAACCCTTGCTGCTGCTGACAAAAGGTCAAAAATGGAATAAGAGGTTTCAGAGAGGCGCAGTTGTAGGATGACTTTGTAAAGGAAAGGYCCCTGAGTTATCTATCCCTGTTAATTATCATGTGGGGACAGACATCGATTATCTGTGCAAACAGAGAAAAGGACAGTGAAGCTTTTGAAAAGGGGCACTGAGGCAAATAAGCAATTATTGATTCCTGTGTTTGGCAAACATTTTCACCCACTCAYGAGAAGGAGAGTTTAAGAGCATTTTCACTACACAGTAATAACAGAGGCAGCCTCTCCAGCTCATAAAAGGGAAGTCAGAACATAAGCCAGATGCAAAACTCCAACAAACACTGATTCACAGCTCYAGTCACACTCAAAACCATGTATGAAATGAGCAATTCAGCCATCCAATAAGCCAAGAAGGGGAAAGAGAGGGCAATTATGTCTCTGTTCAACAGAGCACCATTTAAAGTATTCCTTCTGATTCAGCACCAACCCTTGTGATCAGTATTCTTGGCCTACCATCAATGAATTTAATTACACAATTATTGAAAAAAACGCAGCGTTCTCCCTTCCCTGCTTGCCCACAACCAGTCCAATACAAGTCACAGGGATTAGTCAGAAAGAGCATAGAGAACAGCTACCTCCACTTTTATTTTTGAAGTTCCAGTCACAGAAATGCACGGATATTAGCTCAAGTATTACTGAAAATTATGTGTTTCCTTTAATTGAACAAATGGAGCTTAGTGTTCTTWATTGATACAATGTGAGGGGCCATGAAAGGTGCACCGAGTTTCTTAATACCCATCAGTTATTTGACATTCTGGGATATTTAACTGGCAGGTGTATGTTTGGATCAATGTCATTTAGCATGGTTTTGCCCAAYTGCTGGATCTTCCTCTCCTGTCGAGCATAGAAAAAGGCAAGTTGAGTCTCAGCTCCTCCCTAGTTCTGCTTCTTTCACCTCCACACGCAGCTCGAMTACTTTAACAGCTCTGCCAACAAACACACTTGCTATCCCACAGCCAATGCCTGCTTAACTCTTTTTTTCTACTTGAAACAGCTGCACCAACTAATTAATACAGATTCTGTAGCATTAAGCACAAAGTTCCTACCATTCAAACTGATATAGTGTACTTTAAAGACAATRTTCTTAAACAGGAAGGAATTCAACACAAAGGAAAGAACAGGGCCTTAGCCACATTGAAACAATACTGTTCTRCTCTGGACTGACGCATTAGTCACTGGTTTGGGAACGAGATGCCCTCTTCCCTTTATGCCAGGTTTGGGCTTTTTCCTTCTGCATTAGGGAGCTGGTGGAGGGGAGGGAAACTACAAGAAGACAGCAAGTAAGGAAGCTACGGCCCTCCTTTTTCAACTTGTACCACCTTCAATAGATAAAATATTTGTTTTTATTGTTACAAAGTGAAAATGGTAAGCAGGATTCAAGATCCAATACCTTCCTTAACATAATAAGAATATRCCTCATTTTCAAAGCTGACCATTTCAGAAGGCTTTTGAAAGAGACATTGTTCTTTCAGATGCCCACATGGCACTRTCCATCCCAAGAGGCAATTAATTTTGGATCCTGACTGATACCCTGATGTTCCAGGCATTAAGCAAAGGACTTCATTAAAGGACAGGGATTTAATTGAATCTATATTCAGGTATGTCTCTGAAAGCTAGAGGGTAAGGCAGAGATGTAGTAACTAAAAATGTTTTAAAGAACACACATATGACCTCTTTCTCAGGAATTCAAGTTGTGTAGCCTACATTCAACTCTCTTCAACACATAGGAGCCAGTCAGACCACAGGTTCATTGTCCTATGCATTGTAAAGTCCATCATACAGCTGGTACTTCAGGAAAGAACTTTCACACCAGCTCTAAGAAGTCAGGGAATAGGAAAATAACTACAGATATCCGAAGAGATAGAAAAAGTGTAGTATTATCAGACAGCAAGCTGATACCACTGTACAACTTGACTAACCATTTCTAGCCTTAGAAGTAACGACAACTTAGACATCAGATTAGAACATGTTGACAGGGAGAACCACTGGAAGCACCAAAGATGCAAACGTATTTATTTGCCCATTTACTGTTTAAGCCTATGAGCCTACTCTTAAGGATTTCTTTGATCCTGTTTAGAACTGTACGTATCTGCAACAAATTACTCATTCATCAGTTCCTTCCTTTCCTTCAGCCCAGTCAGTATGGCTGTCCTATAACAGCATTTTAAGACTACCTTTTTCTACTGTACATAAACACAAGCCTCTTTTTACTTGTCCATCCATTCCATTAACCATTTTTCCCTCTCCTACCTTTATCAGATGCCATCCTTTTGGCAAGGCAAATTTTAAAGGAAAATATAAAATTACCTCATTACTACACATCTGTCTTTATAAACTTACCCCATTAATTCAGAACCACTTTCAAGCTATCAGCCAGTTACCAGTTTCATATATTTGGCTGACAATTTCCTCCACCAGCTCAAAATGTCACAGTACCAATTTTTATTTTACCTTTGAGACATGGACCAAAATACTTCCAATGGACTCAGAACTCCAACGAAACCAACCACAAAAGCAAGGCACCCAGTAGCAACACCATGATTAAATTAAAGGCAGWGAGTGAAGTCTATGGGTTGTGGTTTGCTTATTTCTTACAGCAATATATTCCTAATTTTAGACATTTGAATGCTGTTAAAACTAGATAAATTGCACATACAGCAACTCCTGAAGTAGATGTCATTTGAAAAAACACTCAACCATACTCACTTTCTGTGCTAAACTCAAGGCAGCATTTTAAATATCACAGGGAATGACAATTCTAATTGCATATTGAGGAATTAAATCCAAGATTGCTGTCAAAGCAACATTTGAGAATAYGTTAACTTTGAAATTACTGTTAGCCCAGGGAGTAAACTCAAGTTAGCTCTTTTTTAACTCTGCTTCAGTTTTTCAGCTATATGAACTGCCCTTTTTCAAAACCTATCTTCACATTGATAATGTCAACTTTTCCTTCAACATACTTTACTAGAAGGAAACAATCAAGATTTAGGTGATTTGGCTGCCTCCTTAAAGGTTCAATACAAAGCAATTTATGCTTCACATCTCTAACTACTTCACCAAGAACAACTTTTGACCACAAGGAAGAAAAAGCCCCTGGGAAGACGTCAGCCTGAAATTAGTCACAAATCGTTTTCATTCAAGAGCATACATTGGCCAACGCAGGAAGTTTTGACTGAGCCTCCTAAAGCAGATAAAACTGTCAGCAAAATAACCACCATTTCCAAACAGCTTTATTTTCCTATAGCTATGACATTTCTTTAATGAAAAAATGTGATTAGTAATCTCATCTGAACACAAGAAGATGATTACCTAAAGTTCAACAAATCTCTTGAGATCAGAATGGCCTTGCACACATATCCTCTGCAGCAGACCTGGCAAACCAAAGGCTCCAGCAAGGGGCCTAACCACAAACGTGTTTATGTGCTGGGGTCCTTGTGGAGCTAAAACTGTCAGTGACCTTCTCGCACAACTCAGCTGYTCCTTCCACAGAAACCCAAATAATACATTTCTATTGGGAGTGGCAGGAATTTGAGGAAGAGTGGTTAAGAAAAAAGGTAATTTAAAGGACAAAAAAACTAACAGCGACTTTTTCTTGAGTTATGTCACCAAGGTTGTACTTTGCATTACAAAATTAAGGAATTCTATCCAAGTTCCTTTCCACTTTCTTGCTCTTCTCTTCAGGGAATAAAWAAAGCATTAGACCTATCTAGGGCAGGAACTATTAACAGCTTGTCTCTGATTTGAGCACATTATCCCTATAAAGCAAACATCTGAGTAGCATGGTGCATAAAAAGGCAACCTCTATGTTCCTTTCAAGGGTCAGTTCTCTTCATGACCTCACTGCACTTCCAATCCTAAGTTTTCTGCATCAGACATCATGTCCCTCCCATTCTTCTGCCTAGGCTCATCCTTCTTGTGTTGTGCTTTAAAACAAGAAGGGCTTCCTTTTGGCCTTGAAAATGGTGGTTACTTYAGGAAAATGGTACATTTTCTGTCAAACAGCCTGTGAAAATTCAGGCTCCCTTGTATCTATTACTCTTCCTGTGTACATTAATAGAACTGRTAGCTCTGTTTCAGTATTAGTATAAGAACCTTAACCACAAAAGAAACAGCAGCTTTTGTAGTTGGTAGGTAGTGTGGTGATTTCYAGTATTTCTTAGGCCTTAGTAAGCAAACTTCATCCTGACCGTCATCCTGAATTCTGTCAGTTACCTTCTTCCTTGGTTTTCTCTTCCATCCTTCACAGAGACACTCCTGCGTGCCCCTAGCCAGCTATTGCTGCCTGCTCAAAGATTACATCTATCAGTGCCAAACTTGAATGTATTTGGGCAGAACCCAGAGAAGGACAGCAGAACTTATCCTCCAGAACTGTACTTCAACTACCACAAGCTCAACAATTCCCATAGAAGTCCTGACTTACCAGTTAGAGACTGCCTGACTGGTCTCCAGAACAAACAACTGTTCTACTCACTTCTCCCTCCCTGTTCCCTAAATATCAATACTGCAACGGAAACAAAGATATTGACTTGCATCCTGGCTTTATTCTCAAATTTTCTGCAAAAGAAATGGATCCCTGGATGAGAAATGCACCACCMAAATATACTTAATTCATTCTTGATTTTATTGTGGCTGGTAATACTGCCCTTATGCTGTGCGCTGTTCAAAAGCTAAGAGAACCAACCCCTAACACAGGACTTGGAAAACCAATAAATATTGACGTTTCAAATATAACTCAAACATTTTCAGATCATTGTCACCTTTGACATCCAACTCCATCAGGGAGATATAGGGTTATTTTGTTTCTGATAATTAGCTATCTTCTCAGTCACCTTTCAGTAAGGAATACATTTAATTTCATTATGATATTTAGCTTAACATGGAAGCAGTTGTTTCAGCTATACAGTCATATAGTCAGTTACACAGCTGTTATACATATATATMATACATTTCACACAGTCAGTCAATTTCTATTCCATAAAGCAGAAGGAATGCAGCCTGTACACAGCAACATATTAACTCTTTCCCATCTTGTGAAGAGGCATCCCTTTATCTCCTTTTGGGTGCTTTCTTGGAGGTTACATGACAGTTCAGTTCAGAAAACTTCTTATTAAAGCAGCAATTTTAGTCCACATAAATGGCAAAACATAGTGTGCAAT
Source organism: Malurus melanocephalus (assembly GCF_030028575.1). Taxonomy (NCBI): domain Eukaryota; kingdom Metazoa; phylum Chordata; class Aves; order Passeriformes; family Maluridae; genus Malurus; species Malurus melanocephalus. The sequence continues at coordinate 1,425,126 of NW_026623257.1, read as the reverse complement.
AATTTAGGTCACTTATCACTGTGAACTTCCAATTAAGTCCTTCAATGTCATACATTCTTCCATGGGTGTTTTGCATGTAAATCCTAGCCTAATATGCTGTGGAAAGCTCTCCTCACCGGAGAACATATTTTTTCTTTTCAATCTAATTATCTATTTCCTGTGAAAGGACAATATATCATTTGGCTCCTTTTGACTCCTTGGTATTTGATAATTTTTACACCTTGTTTCATTTAGGTTTTATTACTACGGCAGAACTAACATGACGCTCAAGTGATAAAAATCAATCCCTAAGAAATCGAACATTATAGTGTACCTGGGCTGTCTGTTAAAAAATAAAAAGTTTTTAAGTCCCAATATATCTGTGCAACAAAAACAGTTTATAAATCTGCCTTGATTAATTTACACAGTGAATTAATGCATTTCGACTCCCAATACACCTCTAATGTAGCATAGCAACCAGTAGTAAAACCAATGCACCTACTGTCATCCAGTAAAGCATTTAAGGAAAACTTTACATAAACTCTAAACAATTGCTTCATTGAGATAGGACCAGGTGTGATGGAAATCACCACAAAGAGAACTCAAAAGCTAGGTAATGCAGCATTAAGGCTGCCCGTGCAACCCTTATTTGTCAGTGCAGCACACATCAAACTTCACAGCGCTCTTCCACAGGACCCCCTACTTATCTGTGTGCACACAATGGAACTCCTGTGGAGATGAACACTGATGCCTCGTGATTGAGCTTATTGTCTGCTGGACCTCTGTCTTACTTATTGTAGAAGAGGAACAAAAGAAGGGATCATGGAAGCCAGGACAACTGAGACAGTAAAAAGCTACKATGGAAAAAGATGCCTATCCCTCCTCTAACACTCCAGTGGTTAAGCAAGTCTCATAAACTAGGAGATCTCAAACCAGACAATTTTATACCCCACACCTGAAGTCAGAACAGCAGCCAGAGCCCAAAGTATTRGCAAAGGAGGCAAGTGGGAGTGAGATTCCTACACCAAGTAGTGAAAACACTCCACAAAGAAATAAATTAAAGCCTAAGATACTATTTTGTCTGCTCAAGTCCACAAAAAGCCTTCCTCCCATTTTGCTGCTGTATTAACACATAACAAAGCTTCAGCATATGTACAGTGGGAATCGAGCTCAAGCAGCYCAGATGATTTACAGACCGCACATGATGTGTTCCACCTGAGTACCAAGGTATATCCATCCTTCCCTTCCCACACTCAAATGCAGGGCTCTGCCACTTCCTTTTCACTGCCTAGAGGTCATACACAGCATTATGAAGAGCAGCACCTTCTTGCCCTTTGAACCCACTCATGTTGCCTCAGTGGATGTGAACTGCTAGTCATATCCTGCTCATGAACTTGCCTACAAGCAGAAACACCACAGGCTATGCAGACAACCAGTTAACCAAGTTCTCTTTCAAAAGGGTTTTACAGCTTTGACTTTCCAACAGTGGGTTAACTSAGTGGAGACAGCAACATGGACAAATCCATTCCAAAAGCATTTTCTAGAAAAATGAGATTTTAAAAACAGTAGTTCTTTGCTATACAACATGATCTTCCATAAATACAAAGTTTAAACTGCCATGCTGCTAYATACTCATGATAGCAGATAGACAGGTCAGTTTGCTACAAACTGTTCTTTGCTTTAACAGATGAACTGCTGCTTGGAACAAATACTATTTTTAGTAATCAAAGATTCCAATTTTTTTAAAAACAACCTTGCAAAAACAAACATTCTCAGGCCCTGCTGGAAAACCAAACAAAAACACAAAGCAAATAAAAGCACAACTATTTATACATCTGCCAAGCAAACATTTTACAGCAAACGATACAGTAAAAAAAGGGAAGGTATTGAATGAGAAAACTAAACCTATGTTCCTAAAGGGGTGACAGGGGGAGAGAGTTACTGYTTGAAGTTAATCTAAGCAATGCTACCATTTTTATACATAATATCCTATTACATTTACTATATTTGTAAATGGCAAAGTTTGTTTTYCTGACAAAGTCAGTATTATTATTATATGCATTTCACCTCTCCAATGCAAAGCTTTAGAATTAGGTATAGCATTATGAAAGAATCACTCTTCACTAGCAGTTGGCAAATGCTAAACCAAAGGGATTCAATTGTCCCTGCTTCATCATACTGGAAAAGACCAGTTTTTGGTAAGCAGTATTGTGTTGATTGCCACCAGTTATCAAAAAAATGTGTAGTGTTACTCCAGGAAGAAAGAAAATTTGCTTACGTGCATCTTCATGGCACTACCACAGTAAYCTAAGGACAGTAACCTACAGTGCTCTCACATATTAACAGTTTTTCCGATATTCTTTTCCATTACACAAACTTTACACACTCCTACTTATTTTTCTKTACCTCAAAGGAAAGCTGATAACCTCCAAACTTTCATTTGTGGCAAGGCAGAAAGCAAACCTTTTTTGACAACCAAACATCCATTCTTAAATGCTCAGGTTATCGTTGCTTTTTATGTACAGCTATGACAGAGGCAAATTTACTGCTTCCTGAAGAAGYTGGGGGAAAAATTTACACCCCTCTTCTTAACCTCAGATACTGGTTCCAATAGCTACTGGTTCAAAACTTCTGTTCAGTGGAGTCGGGACATACCATTTCCACTGAGAAGTTCTTCAAAACAAACAAAAAAAACCCCAACACAACCCACAATCCACTTTTCCAGGGAGTTAAACTATGCTATAACAATAATTGCCAAGAGATAATCAGACTTCTCAGGGCTGTCTATTTAAAGCACTGCAAAGCAATCTCACAAGGTTTGACACAACTTTTCATCTGAAGCTGTCTACTATGAAGTTGATAGCAAGAAAAAGAAGCAATAACCAAACAGGGTTACACCACTCAGTTATGTAAGTCACAAAGGTTCAAATTTAGCTTTATATTTAGTTCGTCAATTCCCACCCAGAGTTCAACTCAGTAAACTGATCTATTTTTAGCTTTTGACTCTTTTGGACATTTCCTTCCTTCATCTGTGTAAATGCGTCAGAGCTTCTCAAATGTTTCCCTTTGGCTAGGGTAAGATGCATCTGATTCCAAGCTTAAAAAAAAAGTTAACACACAAACACACGCCGAGTGGTTATTGTTGGCTGAATTACACCCTTGTTCTGAGTTAAGCATAGGCAAATTTGACTCCAGTCTTCACCCTGCATTAGAAAAGATATTGCTCTCTCTGCAYTGACAGGTTAGAGCATGTCATGGCTAAACTCTAGAAGGATTGCAACTAGATTAACCATATTTTATTACTTTCTATAAGCAGGCTTGCCTATTATTTTCTATATATCARGTCCCTTACCTTGATATTTCAACAGACAAACAGTAGAATTTTCCCAAAATGGGGACAGAAATGAAGTTCAGTTTTGTAACTTTCTGCTCAGCCCCCACAGCAAGAAATTCAGCCAAGTACAATTCCTTGTTTTCCTTCCAAAGACATCATTCTGCTACATATGGAGAAGCTGCTATCTTATTTTTTGTTGTTGTTGTTTATTTATTTATTATAAAGCATTAGCAAGCCAATGTCCTAGTTCTGGCCTGGAGGGGCATGGCTAGTACCTGGAGGTTATTCTATATCACCTCATGTCATTTTCTGGGAACAAGGCGGAGGGCTCACTTCCAAGTGAGGGTAGCATCGCAGAGACAGTGGTCAGGGAGTATTGGRGGCTTCCACAGGGGGTGAGCAATAAAATTTCTCATATTGTACATTCTGTCATTCMTATTGTTGCTGTTACTGCTCTGTTCCCAGAAAACTGTTCTTATCTTAGCCCATGAACTTTACCTTTTGTGCCTCCAATTCTCTTTTCCATTCCACCACAGGGAAAAGCAAGTGAAGTGAGGGGAACACCATTCCTAAACCATGACAGCCAACCAACAAATTACTACATAAGCCATTATGGCTTGATCTCATCTTTCCATCTGAAAAGATGCCACAGTCCTAATAAATTTTAGTTTGGCTTGCCTTTGTTGTCCTTACAAAAGCCCAGCTCATGGGGATACCTTGTCAGTGCACTGATTTTTTTATTTGAACTTTGCAAGCTATTGCAAATTCAAGCCTAACAACTATCTTTAAGTGCAGAAAACAAATACTTAAGGCACAGGAAGTGTGACTTTAAAAACTGCCAAGTAAGACCATAAGCTACTGCTGTAGTTGTCCCATTATTTTGGGACCAACCCAATGTGCAGTATCAAACAAAATAAAGTCTCTAAYATTAATAAAGCAAATAAATACAGATAGGGATAAAAGCTTTGAGTGTAAAGCTTTATTTAAACAAATAAACAACAATAATGGCTGTTCAGTTTCTTTAGCAGAAAATCATATCCTGTTTTATTACTCTGCAGTAGAAGAAAGAAAGAGGCCTCAAAAGATAGGGTTTGGCATCTTCCTAAGTCCAATGTTCAATGCASTATGTGCTATAAGCTTTTATGCAGAACAGGACAATCCGGTCAATTTATATTTCAATGACAGCTTTCTACATTTTTTCTTTTCTGTGCTTTCAGCGGCATGTATCTGGAATTCAAGGAATAGGAGAATTTCAAAGGGCAAAGACATTTYGACCTTGGCCTAAAGTTTTTAGAAGAGGGTGGAGTATTCTTATAATCTCAGAAAATGGTACAAATCTTTGTACTCAATACTGCATTACCCAACATGTCCAGAAATTATTGGCATGGCAAACACTTAAAAACTGAAGAACTTACTATCTTAAGGCCAGTAGAAAATTACATCCACTAGTGTACAGCCAAGACTACACAATGGGTACAGTAAAATCCACTGTGTAGCATAGGAGATTAGCCAAGTAATATTTGGCATTTAAACACTCCATTTATTCTAACTCACTTCTTGGATATTCCTCATGTATCCTCCCTTTATTACCTAGGACACATTTTAAGAAATGTTACCAGATTTCTTCCCAACATTTAACATCTGCTTGGGTTTTGAAAACAAGCAGACCCAGGACTTCAAACACTTCTGCTTTCATTGAATTTCACCAATAACATTTTCATTGTTTGGTGGCCTCAAAGTTATTAGACAGCTTTGTGACCATCACAAATCTTAGTGAGAAAACTTTGACCAAAAGCATTGATAAAGTATGTTGTAGGGCTGAAGGTTTCCACAAAATTACCCATAAAAATGCAGAAATTAATTATAAAGCCTGAAAGTTTTGGATTTTGAATCACTCCTTTATGCAATAAGTGAGCTACAGATGGGACAAAAACAAGCAGGTATTTACCATGTCCCTGTGAGCCCTATCTTTCTGCAGTATATTTTCCCGTTCATTTTTTAGCACTTAGGAAATCTCACTTTACTAACCCGAGATCCTCAGACTCTAATTGCTCAGCAGTCATGTACAACTCTAACCACAAAAAATCACTACTGGTTGTTTACACAGTCTGTAGACACCTCAGGAATAACTATTACTGCTCATATATGCACCAAGACTACAAGAAAACATGAGTAATTAAGCTCAGAGTAGTTTCACAGATGACTAGAAAGCATTGGGGTTACTCACAATAGCCCTGTTCAGCGCCTGCTGCCCAGAATACTTTCCCCAACTTTTTAACAAAGAGATTTGTCATGCAAACTCAAGTTTTTGAAGCCACATGAAATATTTTGTTTGACAGTGTATACATACGCACATATATCCTCATGCACACTAGTAAAACAAATCTTCCTAAATCTCAGACTCATATGTGGACTGTTACACATGCCAATAACAACACCCTGACTCTTGCACAGATCTGCAGGAATTATCCAAGCACACTATACTACACCTATACTATAACACATAAAGCAGCTTACTGATATATTTTTTTCCTGTACTTTAACTCTCATTTCCTCAACATCTTAGCCCCTGAGAAACAAAAAAAAATTCTCATCTCCCTGTAAAGATTGCCTTTTCATCCCACCATAATTATAAAACAGCAATGCTTATTTCAGTTCTTCAGTAAGGTCCAGATTACATTCAGAAGCACCAGCAAGAGGCACAGTTCAGCACTGCTCAGCAGGAAAACCTATTACATATTTGTAGTGGTTTGTATTAAACAGTGCTACTGCCACTTATGCAAGGGAGTAACACAAGAGATTAAACAAATTTGACTAAATGATTTCAGAAGACTCCACTCAACAGCCTTGAAAAACAGCCCTGTTTTTTAAACAAATGCACAATTTGGCTACTTGAGATGACTTAGAGCAGCTATTTGGCAGAGGAACCACTGGAAAGCACTTTGTATCTTTAAAGCGCAGTCTTGTCACTCTSACTGTTTTGTGAAACTTTGAGGACACAACTCATTTATGACCCTCCTCTTTGTGTATCCATACAACAACCTACTCTAGAGGCTGAAAATCAGATGCTTTAATGTACTGTAGTGTCTACTGCTAAAAGCACTCRAATTGTTCCCTGTCATTTCAATTCCTCCTCCTCACTACTGGGTAAGTGATCTGTTTTCTCAAAACAGCAGTATCCTTCCTGAAGGAATATGACTCAGCTTTGCAGATCATCAGTATTACTTCACCAGTAGTCTACTTTCTGATTTTACTGCACCAAGAAAAATGTTAAGTTAAACAAGGATCCTTCTCCAAATCAAGCAAATTTCTTTATGAGAACAACCAATAGATGTAACCATCTTAGTCATTATATTAAAATAGCCTATGACCTTCGTGGTTTTTTTTTTTTTTACCTTGTAGCCCTTTTTTTTTTTTAAGATTAAACTTGGTTTTCACCAAAATCAAGCAGAAAATAATTGTTTCCCCAGTTGTCTTTAAAATTATCACCCACTTGCAGACAAATATCCTTCAATCACCAAACCATTTCCAAAATCTCAACGTGTCTCTACCATTTTAGCACTTCCGATGGCCATGAACAGCTATTTCAGTGATCCGACCTCCTTCTTCAAGATGCAAACCAAAAATCACTATGCCATTTCATCCTCTTAAACTGGCATACCAGTCTGCATCTAAACATCTGTTGACACTAGAATTATTTTATTTTTTATTCAATTGAGAGGGAGTAGAGAAACATTCATATTTTCTCTATACATTGGGGTAAGGAAAGTCTTCCCAAATCTTCTTCAGATTTTGTTTACCTAGATATCAATTTTACATGCAAAAGCTTTTGGAAATCATGTGACTTTTCAGGTTAAAATTCGTATCTGCTTCGGTTAGGTTGCTGTGGGACACATTTAACTGGAGACAAACCACTTCTATAAGAAACCTTTACTAACCATCTTGCCTACACAGTGACTGAGCTCYGCAATTGATGAAAGCCTCAGTTGCACCAAGTCTCTTCCTACTTCTGTCAGCTCCTTTCTGAGCACATCAGCACTTCATGCCAGCTCAAATGTACTCCTTCCAAGAACGAACATGGCTTTTCTCTAACTCCCATTTACCTTCCACTCCAAATGTGCATTTAGTTTATCAACTGTCAGCGATCACAGATGTTACAAATAATTCTCTGTCCTCTTAGAAATATTCATGACTTCTGCCTCTGACTGTTTCAAACACACCCTAACCTCTAAYTTTATCTATCCTTGCCTATCCCCAGAGAAGCTTGGTTGTTTCACACTAAGCCAAATTGCACAACAGCTGCTGCATTTCACACTGAAGCTCTCTATCCTCATCTTCATTGTTCCAAGGAAAGTCAATTCAACAATGCTATTTCCCAGAGTAACTTCATTGTYTCTGCAGTTATTTTTGCTCTGCATATGCTCATCTGAAACTATCAAGTTGTGACATTTTTTATGGTGTTTTTCATAACATCATTTACACACACACACAGCACCCTGTTTCAACCATCTTATTAAAACGGGTACTTCTGGAATTGGCTCAAACCTTCACAAAAGGGCCCACTTCTTCAGCCCGGGTCAACCGGCACTAATGACAGCAATACTACTGCAAGCTTCACGTTTACTAATGCAACTSAAAGCACAAAGTAACAAGTTCTTGAAAGGCTGACAACAACACTGCAAATTTTTGTTGTGTTTATTTTTTTAATACAAATACTGTCATCACTCTAAGTCACATGAAAGAATGGACAACTTGTTCCATACTTAACATCCTCTGCATGCTCACGACTTCTTAAAACACACTTCAGCTCCTGACAGCCACAAGGCCAAGAATCAGTGCTTGCAGAGGAGAGCATGGAGCTGTCAGATGTGGGTTACCACCAGCGCTGCCTGGCAAAACCTTGCTTTTGGCTTCACTGTTAGATAATTTCTGTTAAACACTCATCACAACTCTGTAGATACTCCAACTGTCATGCCAAGTAAGCAACAACCACAGCTCTGACYACCTTCTCGGTAAGTTAGCCACTACACATCAGCAGGAGATAATGCCTTTCTAAGAAGATTCACCTATCTTTATAGATTGTGTGTTCTGCTTAATGGATTTAAGATGGACATTTGGCTTGTTTTTCACATTTGATGCCTACCTTGAAAGCTATTTTGCCCATGATCTAAATGTCAGTGTTTTTATCAGTAGTACTCTTTTAAAACTTGCTGCCTTTTCCATGTAATCTTTCCCAATCCTCTCTCTTTTCCTTCTTCCTAGGAGACTTTCTCTGCTATGACAGCATTTCTAATGCTGTCTACTACATGCAACTATCCCAGCCTATCCTAGCACACAGGACAACACTAATGTAAAGCAAGTAAGACAACAGCAAATAAAGTAATATAAGCAGGAAGAAATAAAACATAGGTACTACTTGTAAAATTGAAATAACACATTTTTAAATGCTGGCTTTTATCTTATAGTATTATTAGTTAAGTGATGTTCATGAGAACTAAGCAAACTACCTAAGAGGAAGAGAAGAAAATCAATCATCTTTTCATGACACTCATTAATACTTTCCTTCTAAGGTCTCAGCTGTTCAAGCAACTATCAGCCTAGGTTGCTATWGGCAGACTTAGTTGAACCCAGACTGATTCAAGTCTCAAGTTACTAGTACTTGCAGAAGTCTTCAAATGTCCACAACCACAACRAATCTCAGCCTTCCATTTTCCTAAAATACTCACATACKCATTTTGGTACCTAAACACATATATCTCAAACCAAAGTTTTAAATTTTCTTATCATTAAGCTTACGTTAAGAAACACATGCACAAGCAGGATACACAAAGTATACAACATTAGAACCAGATGCTATTTAAAGCTACTCTGGCGACCAGCCCATTCCCTGACTTCACCTTGAGAGAGGTGGCACACTGAACTCTCTACTTAGAACATCCACCTCCTCCAGACTCATATTCTTCCCAGACTTACCCCTTCTCCTCAGAAAGGACTGCTGCCAACTGTGTAGATTAGGTTTTAGATGGGAAATCTTCCACTTTTTTGTCTTCCCATCTCAAGGGATGAGGTACGATTAACAGTTAWATTCAGATTTGACCTGGCAAGGCCTGGGCAGTTACTAAATTTAATGAAGAKACTTTTGGGACCCCTTGTTTTTCCTTTGTTTTTCAAACGTTTTTGTATCTCCAAAGGGTCCCTTCCCATTGTTCAGTATGCAAACTGCTCCTTCTACGAATGTGGCAAGTGTTCACATAAACAGGTGGTGACAACACTTATCTCGGCTTTGAAAACTATGGTTTGTCCATATATGAATGAAGTTACCGCACAGTTTGTAGAGGCCACTCATAAAAACTGTGTCTTACAGGCAATAACTACATCCACTTTCATGTCACAACTGTGGAGAGTTATCAGTTGATAACCTGGGTTGTTTTTTTCCATGAAGACTTATCAGAGTAATTTTTAAAGGCACTCCCTATACTGTCTAGACAGGAGTTGATGGAAGTGCTTACAAGCCTTTTTCTCTGCTACCTTTTGTATTYACAGATTTCTCCATCATCCCAGAAGGGTAAATTTAATTACTAGAAGTTCGATCAATATGTCTTTTACTTAGATGAAAAAAGTTTTGTTCTTTATGCCTAAAAGCAAAGWTCACTAACTTCAATAGCAAAAATAGTTGGTTTAGGAAACAGTTATAATAACATGATTTAAACTTAACAGACAGCCCTCATTCTTTCATCCTGAAGATAGCAGTTGAGTCTCCCTCCCAAAGTACTGAGGACTCAGAGCTKCAAAGTTGAAGATTAAATCAACAACAACCAAACAAAACCTCTGTATGATTACTGCCCTGCAAACACTGACTTGATGGCACTCCCTCAAATTCAACTTTGGTCATGTCAACTGTTTTCAGACCTTTCAAAAACAGAGATTTTTAGGTTGAAACTTTAATAACTTTTCATAAAAAATAGATCTTGTATACTTAATACATGTGTTAACATCACTCTACACAGCCACTTACACACTGCACCACTGGGTTTTCATATGGTAACAGTCTTTTTGTCACAATCTAAGATATTTTACCAGTCCTTTCAAGTCACACCAGTGCACTTTTTARTAAGAAAAAAAGGGATGTTTGTCTATACATTTACAGCTCAAAACATATCCTTTCATCAGTTTATACAGTCATTTCTAATCAACTTAAATATGGGACAGAAAGGCACTTCCYACAACCACTGTGTTTTCTCCTTCAAAATGTTATCACTTTGCCTGGAACTCAACTCTGCTTCTTTTACTGTTAATCCTGCCACGAAGGTGACAGACCTAACAAGGTGCTCTTTTCAAATAATGATTTTTAGATACCAAATATGTAACAGAAAGTAAGCTGCCTCAATTTCTTCCAATTCCAATAAAACTATTCTTCATTTACATTCAAGGCACACAATCTTTACGTGCTCCTACTACCACTACCTCACTTCAGTTCAGCTGCTTTCCTCACATTTCACCTGCAACTTTATTTCCCCAACAACTCAAGAGTGAGTTTACAYTTATATAACCAAAGTGAAAACTGGAAACGTGCATGTTTCAAGTGACGTGAACCTAGCTGCTGCTCAATATCCCAACAAAACATCTTCCAAATAATGAAACTCCATTCTTCAGGCTACTTTACTTCTACTTCAGGCTTAGTCTCACAAAAGGACAGGAGGAAAGCCAATAACCCCACTTGGCAGCTCAACTGACCAATTTAACCAACCCAAGATTAGAACTGATTGTTTAGGCAAGCTTTTTGTTGTTGGGGTTCTTTTCCTCCTGGAAAACACTGCAACATTTTTACTCATTTTCTCTTTCAAGTAACAGCTACAGCTTTCCTAATATTCTCTGCCAGTGACAGGAAAAAGGAAGCATTTGTCRTTGTAAACTCTGTAAAGAGAAAAATATTTTGTCTGCTCCTAAGTGCACCAAAGTTTTTTCCTTGTTCATTGATCGCTGAGTCCATTGTGTTTCACTGAAAAAAAAATGTGCCTGTTGTTCAAACAAAGGGAAGCACCAAAGATCTCTCAACAGACCCTCTCCTTATAAAAGAGTGGATCATGTACAGAGCTGGAATTCGAAGAGCTCTTCTCAATGCCAAACACCCACAAGAGATGCCAGAACGTTTTCCAGCGTGTGTTAGAACCCAGGCTGAACCAGATAACCTCCACATGTAAATATGGAAATGAGAATGAGATGTTAAATACACTCTATGAGTTTTTCGATAATCGTGTCCTTCTGCTGCTTTAAGATTTTAATTTCCCTGGTATCAAAAGTTATCAGCATCAGAAGTCATCACTGCACCACTTATGAGATTACCAGCTGTAGCATCCCTCAACCCACACAAAAATGTGAAGCTGATCATTAATACAGCTGGCAGGATCTTCCAAAACTRCAAGATTACTACACAAGTATCCATTTGTAACTATGCTAGGCAGACTACTGTGTGTAAGGCTACTGTTCTCATCGGTCATTTTGCTTTCATCAGGATTTCTTCCTGAGAACGATAAAGCTCACTCCTTCTTCCACGATAAAACCCACCAAGTCCAGCATCCTGACAAGGAGCTTCACACTCACTGCTGTCAWGTGAAGCAGGTTACCACGGGAGCATCAAGCCCTCCAGAGGGGACACAGCCCCCTGTTCGGAACCTTGGTCCACGCAAACGCAGCTGCCAGCCCTGCTTCAGGGATGCCTGCTGCAAATCACACCTCCTCCTTCTCCCTCCTGAAACCAAACACACTAAGCATTACCACCGACCGCAAGTAGCACTGATTACGGCGTTTCCCACTTCCCTCGCGGACTTTCCTTAAAAACCCAACGAACACAGCTTTTACTACTATTATTACTACTGCCATCATTATTTTTTACACACGAAATCGGCCAACCCCCTAGTCTTTCCAGCGGTGAGTCTGCATTTTCCTCGCTCGCCGCTCCTTTTTAGGCATCCAAAGGAAGCAAGTGTTCAGCCCAGCCCGGCCCGGCCGCCCCGCCCGGGAGCGATGGCCGGGGGGTGCCCTGGGGGGCTCGGAGCCGCCGGCGGAACGGACGGAGGGGAGGAGCCGCCGCCGCTCGGGGGAGGGCAGCCGGCACCGGGGGRAGGCTCCGCTGCTGCTGCCGCCGCCTAGGCTGCCGGCAGGGCTCGGTCCCCGCCGCCGCCAGCGGTCCGTGGGCCCGGGCTGTCCTGCCGTCCCCGCCGCTATTGCCCGGGGGACAATGTCTCGGCGGCGGGCGCAGCCGCCCTCCCCGCCCGGTTGCGTGCCGAGAGTAAACACCGAGGRAGAAGGCAGCCTCCATTTTTTTTTATCCCGGCAGCCTGTCAACAGGCTCCCCCCCCTTCCCCTCCCGATCCTCCGCGCCGAACCCGGCTTCCCAGCCCGGCAGCGCCCGAGAGCCGCTGCTGCCCCGCCTCAGCCGAGGCAGCGACACCCCCTTAACGTGGGTTCGCTTTTTGTCTGCCTCTTTCGTTTCTCCTTAGAACATCCACTTTCCGCGTCGCTTCTCCCATCCCTGCCCTGGGCCACCACCCAGCAACACAGTACCGGCGGAGCGCTGCCTTTTATAGCGGTGTCATCGTTGCCGGGCCGCCCGCCTCCCCGGGGGGCCCGGCCGGCGCAACCGGCTCCTGCGGCCCCGGTCACCCTTCCGACACCCTGGGCTGCCCCGGATAGGAGCGGCTCCTCCAGCCGCCTCCCGCCCCACATGGGACGGGACATTTTCGGGGGGCAGAGGTCCGCCTGGCGCTGGGTGGTGCCGCCCGGCCCCGGTAACGCGCCCGCTACCGGGCCGGCATCGGAGGCAGGATCGCACCTGTCACCGGCGACACCGCCCCGGGGCGGCAGCAGCCCCGCACCCTCCCGGCCGGGCCGCGCCGCYGCCGCCCCCGTTTTCACGCCTCGGTTCTGCCGGCGAGGGTGGCGTCCCGCCCGCGAGTTGCTGTGCCTGAGACTAAGCCCCGCTGTCCCCGGCACGGGACTCCCGGAGGGGAGTGGACGAGGCGGCCCCGCCGCCGAGAGACGGGCGAGCCTTCCCCGAGGCCACCTGACAAAGCCGGCTGCCCTCGCCTCCTCTCCCGGCTCCAGGAGAAAGACGTCGCTTTCGCTTCCGCAGAGCCACCTTTCGCCGCTACCTACAGCCGCGGTCTCGCCGCCGGCCCTTCCTCCCCCGCTCCCCCGGGACGGGACCGCACTCACCGGATCGGAAGAACGCCGCGATGTCCGCCGAGTCCTTGGCCGCCTCCTCGGCCCCTTCCCCCGCGCCGCTGCCGGCCGTGGTGGCGGCGGAGGTGGCGGTAGCGGCGCTGCTCATGGCTGCTGCTGCTGCTGCTGCTGCTGCGTGTGCCGGCGGCGGCGGCTGCACCGGGTGAGACCCACCGCCGACCCCGCCGCCCCCTCCGCGGATCCCGGCTTCACCTCCGGGCGGGAGCGGCCGTCAGGGCGGCAGCCGGAGCGGGCGARCGATGCGGGGCGGCGGCGGGCGGCCGCAGCGAGCGCAGGGACATGAAGGTATGTGCGGAATGGCAGCTCCGGGAGCGCCCACCCCCCGCAGCCACCTAGGAGGCGGCGTGTGCATGCAGGGAGTCCGAGCGGGCGGGCGGGCGGCAGCCGGAGCGCAGACAATCGCGGGAGGAGGAGGAGGAGGAGGAGGAGGAGAAGGAGGAGGAGGGCGACGACGACGACGACGGCATGGGAAGGGCCAGCGGTCCGCGCAGCCAGCAGCCGGTGGGCGGAGAAAGAAGGAACGGTTCCAGCCTTTTTTTTTTTTTTTTTTTTTTTTTTTTTTTTTTTTTTTTTTTTTTTTCAGAGGGAGCGAGGAGTGAGGAGCAGCAGCTGCCCTAGCCGCCGCGGTGCCAGTGGCCGCAGCAACCGCCGTCCTCCATCTTGACTGGGAGGAGGAGGAGGGTGGGAAGGGGGAGTCGGGAAAGGAAGCGAGTCCCCGCCCGAGGAACAAGAGCGGTGGAGCCGGGAGTGGGGGGAGCTCGGGAATCTCCGGWTGCGTCCGGCAGCGGTCGGGATGGGGCGGGGCTGAGCGGCGCAGGACGTCAGCGCTCCCGCTGCGCCCGCACCGCGGCGGTCGGGGCTTCCCGGCGCTTCCCGGCGCTTCCCGGAGGCGCGACCGCCTGCTGGGAGCTGTGTGTTTGTTGTTGGGGTTTGGAGTTTCTTTTTGTTCGCTTGGGGGTTTCCTTAGGTGCATCCGGCTGGCTTTTGCCCCTACTGCCAGCTCGCCGGTGCGCAGAGGTCACACCGGAGGTCCAAAAAGAGAAAAAAGGAAAAAAAAAACCAAACCAGTCCGTCCTTCCCGGGGGTGAGCGGCGGGAGCGTGGGAAGCGGCGCGTGCCCCGTGCTCTGCCTGCTGCTTCCCGGGCGCCAGGGGCCGCCGGCCTCCCGGGAGCCGTGCTGGGAACACACCGCCTGCCCGGGGCCGGGAGGAGCCTCGCTTACCTCTCGAAGGTACAAGGAAAAAAGGATACGCAAATTTCTTAAAAAGGTGCCTTTGAAATGCTTCTGTCACCTTGCTGTCTGTGTCGTGGATATTTTTTTCTTCTGTGATTACGGGAGTACTGTGCTGCGGACCGATTCAGTTACCATAAAATAAGCCAACAGCTCACGATGGGGCGTGCAATTGATGTAAGTTATTATGTGTGCCGCCACCGTCCTGCTCCTCGTGTGAAGCTGCCGGTGTAAGTTTGCGTACAGGTAAGGTTAAGGAGAGTGTGACAGAGCAGGAACCGGAGCAGTTGCACAAATCGATGAATCTGAGTAACACATCTCAAATGCTTGTGATAAACAGTAAATTGTTAGCACGCTTGAAATGCAGAAGTACAGTTTCTGGAATTAAACTGAACCTTTGGTAAGTATTGAAAGCAAGGTGAGTTCAAGAGAAGTGTGTCTGATAGAATCACAGCATATCCTGAGTAGGRAGTGACTCACAAAGGACCATATTAGGATCCCGCACATGTCCTGCACAGAACTGCTCCAAGAATCCCACATGTGCCTGAGAGCATTGTCCAAASACCTCTTCWAATCCAGCAGGCTGYGGGCTGTGAGCACTTCCCTGGGGAGCTGTTCCAGTGACCAACCAGCCTCTGGGTGAAGAACCTTTTCCTAAYGCCCAACCTAATCCTCCCCTGACACAGCTTCAGGTCATTCCTTCGGGTCCTAAGGGAATCCTGACAGGTTCTCCTAGTTTGATACAGTCAGATGATGAGGAAGTCATCTGCAAGGTTCCCAAGGTTTGTATTTATCTGAAGTTGTATAGCTTGATGAAAAAGCTTTTTTGCAACCATGCCTGCCCCAATTTCTCTTACAGGGAGGAGATTAGCTTGACTGAAAAGATTTTTTTTTTTAATGTTTTTCTTTCAGACAGCAGGCACAGGAAAGAGTTCCAAATTAGCATCCCACTGGCAGAAGTGGTTGCAACGTGACTTTCTAGCTGGCACCATCCRCTTAGCAAATAACATGAATGGGACAAATGATGCTGTTTCCTAGCAAACAGTGAGTTGACCTTGGAGCAGGAATCGAATATTGTGTATCTGTCCAGAAAAAAAAAAACAACAGTGTTGCGTAAGAATATGAGAAAATTGGGTAAGTGCAGGGAAAGAGTTAATAAGAAAAAAGATAGGAATCCATAATTTCAGTGGCTAGAGARCAAGTGCTTGAAATTACTTGTTTTCCAAATTTGAAATAAGGCTTCAGTGTACTGTGCAACACTGAAAAAGCTTTAGAAGGCTTTTCATCAGTTGTTCGAGAAGACACTGACTTTCCATTTTCAACTAGTTGCTCATCCAGCAACTGTACAAATTGCAAGTGGGCGCTAAAAAGGCAAGGTTAATTTGAACAATTTTGAGCTTTTATGACTCAAGTTTGTCCCTTCCTCTGTCCCTCCACCTGCTGAATTGCAAGAGATGCTGGATTTGCTCTTTTAGTACATGRATGCCCTGAGCCATGTGCCCCACTACAGGAGCCTTTCATCACTGGGAAAGTGGTTGAGAAGGACTAGCTGTAATTTCAGTTCTTCATCAGCAACAAAGGCGGCCCTTATAGAAAATCCTTCAAGAGCCAAAAATGCTAATATCCTTTGCAGCATTCATAAGGATTATAGCAATACATGGTGTTCATGCTAATGTTCAGGATGCAATATTTACTGGAGGGTAAGTTAAAAGAAAGAGCAAAGATACGAAAATGACATTATGACAAAGTTGCTTAACACTCTCTAGAAAACAGGGATTTAGTTCACAGTTATTCACCTTAGGTATGAAATACCAGATTTAATATTTTGACATTAGGAAATTAAGTTTTAGTCTGGTTCTTTTTGATCATTTTACATTTCAAATTAAAATAAACAAGCCAGGTATGAATTGTCTATGTGCAGAATGTTACACATTGGAACACTGTGTGAATTTAAAAGCCGATCATTATGGAATAGCCATATTCTCCTCAGTTCCTACTTTGCTTATCACAGTTTTCRTCAGCCTGCAAGTGTTTATGCACCAATTGCAATGGTAAATGCAGGAAAGGAAAAAATATTCATGATGCAAAAGATACTTTAGGGGTAATAGTGTTAAGGCAGAGATTCAAATTAGAGTTTAGATTGTATACTAGTAATTTTAAAGCTTGATGATGTTTAAGTTCTGTGCTTCATTTCTATTATATATAATGCATTTAATTTTATGTAAGCATATTGTTCAAAAATATTTATACCCAAATAAAATAAAGGCCCAAAGAGAAGTGGTGTTTCATCTGAATGCCCTTTATTTTTACTTGTGTCTAACTGTGGTTGAATTGTCACTCTGAAATCAGTATGCCAAACACAAAAAAACTTTATTCCTGTCAAAGAGGTGTCTTGTGAGGGGAGAAGCTTGCCCAGAGCCTAGCCTTGTGTATCCAGGCTGAGAMGTGTCACATGTCACTTCATGTTTCATCCCTAAAGGAATTTGCAGACTTGATATTTCTTGAGTTCTTTTCCTGCAGTATTTGCTGCCCACTTGATCAAGAAAACCAAGAACAAAGATTCCCCCATTTCCATAAGACATTAAAGAAAGGGCAAGCTTGATTTAAAAATCACTAATATTTGCAAGCTTTYAGGAGAAGTAAACTAGAAACTCATTAGTTTGGACAAACTTGGAGACATGAGATGGTACTGACCTGGGTCCATAGTCTTGCTTAGAAGAAGAGTCATGGAAAAAGAGACTTCAATTATGAAAAAAAAAACCAAAACAAAACAAAAAAAAAAACGAACAAAAACTTGCTCAACTACACAACCCACCCAACAAATAAATTTTTACGATGGAGTTCTCTTCTTGTTTCACAAGTTTCACTATTCATTTTGTAAACTAAAACAGAACATAAAGCATAGTATGGGGACAGGCTTTCACATGAAAAACACTGTAAGGGAAAATACATGTGGACTTCAGCCCAGCCAACCTCTAAGAGCTGTTTCTTGTAACCCATATTTTTCTGCAGCAGGATTTTGGGGGACTTGAATCTATAAAACAAGATAYAAACACTTATGGTAGGTAATAGAGAAGGCCATATCAGGTGCTACTGTGCTTTTAAGATGATAAGGCTTCTTTCAAGTTCACAGCAGTTAAGGAAAGCAATCAGAGTTATTAATGTGCACCACCTCAGAGTTTCTATCTGGTTTCTGATCTAAATGGTGCCTGTGTTATAGCAACATTCGTCAATTTCAAATTATTCTCTGAGCACATGGTGTATCTGTTCTATCTGTAGACGAGCACTGAGGCATTTTCCAGCCGTTACCATTATTATTGCCCTCTTTTCCACTGAAGCATCCAAGTCTTTTTGAAAAGTTGTCTTGAACTTAAGTATTAAGCCTATGTGCTCCACTTCCTTATCCTATAAAGTTCTCCTTTCATTGTATGAGTTCTGGCAGCTTTTGGAACTTTGTTTACTCATTATTTTTTCTATTTTTCTGCAAAACTATTTTGTTTAGCAGATGGTGTACCTGTCACCTATATAAAGTATTGTCAKTGTAATTGAAAATATTTTCTCTATACTTTCCCTCATATGGCCTGAAGCATATAAGTTTGAGAAGGGAGCACATGGTAATCTCATGAATTTTAACACAACCAAGTGTAAGATGCTGCTGGTCAGTATCAACCCAGGCTGGGGATGAGCAGACCCAGAGCAGCCCTGCTAAGAAGGATTTGGGGATGCTGGAGAGGCTGAGACATGACCCAGCCATGTGCACTCACAGCCCAGAGAGCCAAACGTGTCCTGGGCTGCATCCAAARCAGCGTGGGCAGCAGGGGAGGGAGGGGACTCTGATCCTCTGCTCTGCTCTGCTCTGGTGAGACCCCACCTGGAACACTGCATCCAGATCTGGGGCCACAGCACAGGAAGGACAGGGACCTGATGGAGTGAGTCCACAGGAGGGACAGCAAGATTATAAGAGGGATGGAGCACCTCTGCTATGAGGAATGGTTGAGAGAGTGTTTGTTCAGCTTGGAAAAAAAAAAGGCTTCAGGTGACCTAAGTGGGGCCTTCCAATACCTGCAAGGAGCCTACAAGAAAGGTGGAGAGACTTTTTACAAGAGCATGTAGTGACAGGACAAATGGAAACGGTTTCAAACTTCAACAAGAGTAGACTTAGATTAGATATGAGAAAGGAAWTCTTYACTGTGAGAATGGTGATGCATTGGAGCAGATTGCCCATGGAAGTTGCRGATACCCCATACCCGGGGATGTTTAAGGTCAGGTTGGTGGAGCTCTGAGCAACCTGGTCTAATGGAAGAGGTCCCTGCCCATGGCGGGGKATTGGAACTAGGTGACTTTTAAGGTCTTTTTCAACCCAAACCWTTCTATGGYTCTGTGATTTTCACATTTCCTTAAAATGTTAAAGCAGCMCTGCCAGCACACTAGGGGACGTAACATTTCAAAGACATTCTTAGCCCCTATAAGAAGAGGTTTAGTACACATAAGTAAAAAAAAAGTAAAGGGACAGTATTTGATGGTCACTACTAATAAAGTTTTACTACGTATGTGGTCATGACTGTCAAATGCAGAGAATTAAGCAGAGAATCGAGCAGGTTTTTAATAGCCTACAGACCAAGTTGTGTGTTTTTGCATATCRCTTACCAAAAATACTAACCATCCTGATTTTATTTTTAACCAAACTGTTTTTTAAAAATTCTCACCATTTCAGTGATGTGCTATATCTATAAAAATCCAGCTCCCAGTTCTGCTATGTAGCATGTACTGACTTGTCAATGTCAAGGACACTTACATGTAGAAATTATACCAGACGTCTGATGTCTATRGACTATTGGTGGTCTACATGCCATCTGTTCACTAACTTAACCCTAACAAAGTGTTGGGTTTACTGTTTACACTTAGGCACCCACAATTCCACATTTTTGGGCAATTAATTATGGCTGCACCACTCAACTGAATCTCAGGTCATCACCTTTCCTCTTCGATCCGGGTTTTCAGAAAAGCTTGTTCTCTCCATTGGGAAGTATGTAAAYATGTAAATGCACACACACACCCCTTAATTGCAGATTTTCTGTCACCATCATTAACATCGACAATCATACTGGAATTTCAAAGAGTACTTTCCTTTTTTTCCAAAATTTTCTGGGCAGAAATATGTGCAGTTCTTCAGAGGTTTTCTGAAAGAATTGAACTTAGTGTGCCTGGTTGAAAAAAGGCACACATTCATCACAAGATCACAGCCTAGAAGGTATAAATTCAGAAATCCTAACAGTAGGACAGTGCATGTTATTCATTCCTCTTTTTTTCAATCAGTTATTCACCAGGTGGCATGACCTCTTATTCTGCTTTTAAAAAACTTCCTTTCAGATATTCTGCAGTGTGCTTCTCACTCCACATCAGATCAAATTGCATATTCTTGGTCATTTTRCATTGTCATCCCTGATTTTTTGATGACTAGATTTTGATAAGGGTATGGCTCCAGGCAACTAAGGAAGAGGGATGTGATTTTTTTGTCCCTGTGCAAGGAGACTGGCGACAAGCGTTGACTTCATCCTTATTGATGAGCTGTTGAATATATCTTCTCCATCTTTCTTTAGCTTTAAGAGCATTTTAGGAAAAGCTCAGGAGAAAAATTCAGCATTKTCTTTTTATTTCTGAATTTCACCTTCTACTGTCTCACATCTTAATCTAGTTTGAAGTCTTTGTAAGTTTAAATTAAATTGGGGTCCAACAATCCAGATCAACTGAAACAATGAAGAGTCAGCATGATTACCTTCAAAGCAAAAGCTGTATCAAAGTTTTTGCTTAGACTTCAGAAAGCATAAAGARTTTAATGTTGCACATACTTCCTTCTTAGGCTTCCAGATTCTTGCTTCCCTAGTTTCAGCTCTTTAAACTTAACACTTGAATGGTGCAACCTTGTCAGTGGCTTGTGCCTAATGACATTATTCCCATAATGCCAAAACCTTCGGAGTACAAACCATGTTAAGCCCCAAAGGAAAGCTTCTATATCATGCCTGGCATCCTCCATGGATCTGCCTGTTTCTTGCTCCTGTTCAGGGGTTGTAATAGAATAAAAGGTTGCCAGCTGCAAGGTGGGCTCCTATCACACATTTCAGCAATTACACTATCAACATTATGTGTGTGTGTGATTACTTCTGGATAGCATTCCAGCTTGAGGACATCTTAAGCATTGAAAGAATCAGTGGTACCTTATTTGATCATGATACACAGACAACTTGCCAGAGCAGCCTCTGCCCTTCATGCCAAAAAAGCATTACCACGTCCACAGGGAAAAATAATATATATTCAGAAAAAAAAATCCCATATGTGTCTTTAAACAGAGACTACTCTTTTGTATCATGATGGAAATGCAGAAAAATGGGTCTCCAATTAAGCTAAGCTATTACACCAGGGATTGCCCATAGATCAGCAGACAGCCTTACATTATGTTGCTTATTTATACCAAGCATTTTGACATACACTGTACTATATTTATGAGAAAACTCTTCATGCAATATCAAAGCAATGTTAAGTCCAGTTGACAATTACCCTTCTGCCTTAACAGTAATMATCTGTTAATTGTACTGGCTTTCCTACAATTATTTGTCAAAATAGTATTCAAGAATTGTCATAAAGCAGCACAAAGCGCCATATGTAAATTAGAATCTTATCATTTATGAGCCTAAACAAAGTGAAAAGTCAATCAAAAGTGAAGCTTAAAACAAATGTCATCCTGTTTAAAGACTTGTCTCCTAGAAGAGGGCATTTAAAACAGTTCTACTGCTTGTGTACTTGTATGCATGTAACTTCATCTGCTGGTTTACAGTTGCCCAGTTTGGAAAGCATCTGGGATGCCTATGTTTGCATCACTTCTGTCAATCAATATCTTATAACAAGGATTGAAGAAATTTGAGTAATTGCTCCTGCAACAAACAACCCAAAAATTAAGWTTCTTCTCTATATACAGAAGTGATTTGCAGTTTGAATAATTTTAAAATTATAATTAAAAATAATATTTTTGCATCCAGTGATAGGGAGCTAGCTTTATAGCAACCCATGTAATTCATAAATTAGTTGTTTTTATATGACTTAAGTCTTCATAGGTTGATGATTCCCTAAGAATGTGTTCAGTTCTTGCTGACYTTTTGCTTTGAAAGGGGAGTATACGTTTTTTGGCCAGGTGTTATTTACAATTGGAACTTGAGTTCAATTGAGAGCTGACTAAAGAGACACTTCTAAAACATAAGGGATTTKCAGTCAGGGTACTAGTAAAGGCTGTTTTGCTGCAGTGGATCTAGACTGCATGAGTGTCCAAACAGATCCCACGAATTGTTTTCACTTGGAAAGAACAGATTTGCTCAGAAAAAGGCTTTCCAAATTCCCAAGGAGACTTGTTGAAACCCATGGCATGGTTCCACCCATCACCACCTACAAGAGGTGACACCAGGTATAAATGCCACATTTTACAAACATGTTTATTTATCTCTAGGTATACACATTTTTAATGASTTCTCATTTCCTTTGGTTTTATCAAGGCTTTGTTTCCAGTTCTGTCTTTTTAGCATGTCCTTAACTTTCTGCAGATATTTCACTRCATTGTCATCCTAGTTGATTATGCGATTAGCTAGACAGTAGCAGCGGGTGTTATTCCTGATATTGTTTAGTCTTAACATTAATTTTGTGATGAATTGCCAGCCTTGCCTTCTTCCAGGAGTTGCTGCAATGGGAAAGAACTGAACAACGTGGAACAAAGTTTTCCAGTGYTTCCTTTGCTTATAATCAGGAAGTTAAGTTCTTTGCCATGCCTGGGAAGCCACTTGGCTTTCAGCAGCAAAAGAGCAGCAGCTGCAGCATTACTCTGTGGATAGAGGGCAGTAAATAAACTGGTTTTATTTTTTTCTATCCTCTCCAATTCTTCAATTATAAGACAAGTCCTCTTTTATTTCCCTTCATCCTACTTTTTCCCACCCTATTGGTAAGCTAATTGAGCAAAACAACTGTTGCCAGCATTTYGCTCTTCACGTGCTTGCTTTCTCCTCTTTTCTATTTAGCAGCTGATTTCACAGGCAGTTCCAGTTTTCTGTATTTAACTGAATAGATTACTTGGAATGGAAACTTTGGCCACAACAGTGGTAAGTTTTTGATATTGACCCTGAAAGGTATCCAGCACATACTGTTATTGGCATGTTAACCCCAGCTGGAGCCAGCTGCTTCCTCAGATGTTCAGCCTTTGGGAGACCATTCAGGACCCAGGGAGTCACTTGGTGTTCCACATTCCCTCCAGGGTCTCAGCTGCTGTTTCTAAAGACAGAAATGCAGAAGGACTTCAGCTTCCAAGCCTTCCTAGTTTGTAGCCCCTTTGCCAGTACTTGTACACAAGACTGAATACATCATCTGTGCACGCTTTCATTCTGGAATAAAGGGCTGTTCAGTTTGTACATGAAGCAAGTTTACAGATCACATGCTCGACATGGCTTATGCTGTATCYCTACCTCTCAATCCTCACAGAGAAGGAACAGATAATGTGGGGTAGGAGCTGTACTTGTTGGCAGGACTCCCAGGAAATGCCTACAAACTTCTGGATCTTAGCATAATTGTAGGACACARGCTATTTTTACATTTTTCTAAAATTATTCTGACCCTTTTGTTCTGATTAATAATCCAAAAATAATTCTTTTGCAGGTAGAAAACTATATCCAGTCATTCCAGTTGTCATTGTTATTAGTATATAGACTTGAGGTTTCACCAGTGGTCTCATTCATGTCAATCAGAGGTGGGAAATAACTTATTGACAGTAAATCTCTAGCAATACTGCAGTCAGATCAGAAGCATATGGGATGCCATAGAAACTAATTTCAAATAATTTGCTAAGCAAATGTTTCAAGTTTTTATTTAAGTCCTAAAATTTAGATTTTCAATRCTTCTTAGTGAAAGATTTCATATTAGGTCTCAGGAAATACTGACCTGAAATTTTACTTTTATAATTAAGTGCCTAAATTTCCTGTTTACTGCTTTCACCTATGTCCTAGGTGAAGTATTTCCTGTATGACACCACCAAGTCTTATGGCTCAGGTGCTCTCCTAGACTTAAACAGTTGTCCATCAGATYTGGAAAAGTGCACAACCTTTAAGAAGGTTTTGATTTGTCGTGACTGCAAGGRTTTTACAGGAGTGCCTTCCATAGGAGCTACAGCATGTAGCACAGCTCACGTGCTGCCTTGTCTTTGCAGCATGCAGTGAAGATTAGGACCAAATCGTGCTCTCTAGCCAAATATGAAATTTTAGTATCTTCATCACGCTATGAAGATTGCATGACAAACAACCACTTCATAACAAAAGCATCTTTTCCTTGCCTGGGTAAATTTCAGCTGTATGTTGCTGTGAGCTCTGTCTGCTCATTTGGAACATTATTCTTCAACTTCAGTGGCTGTGCTGAGCCACAAATGAATACCACTGCTAGCCCAACCTGCCCTTACATTTTGTTAGAAAAAAACCCATTCTTTTTCAATTTGCTRAAATTCATACTGCATTTGGTTACTTTCCTTGCATTCCATTTGTGTCTGGTGTTGGAATTTGATTACTTTGAATTATTATCTGTTTCTCCTGTTGTCTGCCAGGACTAACTTCTAAGGTTCTGTAATAATTAAATGTTAGGCCTGACAACAAAACTATTGTTATATTACAAGAGAATTTTATGAAAGTTATAGCTCTCAGGGAACTAATAATTTCTGAGTTAACTGCAATTTTTAGTAGGATGAATATCAACAGATATTGCACAGGTCTGATAAATCTATCCTATCATAAAAATATTTTTTTTCCTTATGAATGAAGATAATGTTAGGCTGCAAGAATCTAGGATTGCAAGACTTTGCACACTCTGCTGTATTCCTACTTTCACCAGCACRTGTCACTTGGGGAATAACTAGAACCCAAATGATCTTCTATGATGAAATCACACTACAATGTACTTTAGTTATATTACTCATTAACTCCTTTATTTATAAGTCAATGCCTTAACTTTTGTCATATTTCATAGCTTGCAAGGTAGCAAGAATGTGTCTTTATCCTCTTGAGGTGGAAAAGAAAGTATGTCAAATCATTTCACTTTGTACTAATATCTACTATGTGGATTATAATTTCTCACAAACTCTCCATTTCTCTGCTTTACCATGGTTAGCATTTTCCACTGTGATATCTTTTGCTGTATTTGATGAAAGAARCTGCTATTTAACACAACTATTCTGTTTTAAAAGTATTATATATAACATTTAAAGATGGAAATCCTTACATTGACACTTCAAAATATCTTTKGGGCTTTTTATGGGCTTTCTCTAATTATGGCACCAAGACCAACAATGAAGCATTCAAAATTATTTCCTATCTCTGTCAATGAAGATTTGTATACAAGGATATTTTTAAAAAATGCATTCCTTAGTTTTTTAGTAAAGTCAGCAATCAAGCCTCTGTTCCCTTTATGCCAATTTTTCAGAACAAGCTTTGAGCTATCAGCTCTCTCCAACTGTGATTGCTTTGGCAGGACTAAAATCTAGTTTTCTCTTTTTTCATATATGATGAAATAAATTAACTCCTTCATCATTCATCCATGAGGTATATCTGTTCATTATAGTACATTTAGAAACATTATTTTTCTCATTGGTTTATCAGCAATATTTTTATTTCTGAATGATGTTCAGAAAATAGTTATATCCTAAATATTAATATTTTCATGTATCTAAGAATATTAATATTTCAATGCATCTGAGGCTATTAATATCTTCACTTATAAGCTTTTTAGATTAAATTAGTCCACATAATAAATTGTCTTGTGACAAAAATGGATATTGTGAACATCCCAAAGAAGGAAATTTTGCTTTTTTTARTACTGAGGTTTTGTGAACAAGGCCAGTTGGAGCATTATGAACAGACAAAACAAAACTACTCCCAGAAATGTTGTCAGTGGAGGCAGCTAAAACTGAGGACCATCAGCAAAGATGCAGAATTGCCTCAAAAGGCTGCCAGAAAGCTTTTCATAACACACTTACTGAGAAAATTTAATAAATGAATGGGGACAGAAGTAGGAAAAATGGGTATTTTGCTGTGGTGGAATGAATATGCAACTAACTGATATCCAAGTTTTCTGTAAAATGAACAGTGTGGTTTTTTTTAGTGGCTGGTGACTTTCATGTGAAATTGTGAGCAGTATTTTTACAATGGGAGGGTTTTTTTCTGTTTGCCAAACACAGAGTGTGCCTTAAAAAGAAAATGCTGATCTGAAATGTAGTCCCCTGTCTTGTTTCAGAGAGCAGGAGAAGCCAAGTGCTACACAGAAACAAAATATTAGTTTTACYTATATTAGAAGTTACATTCTGGCCTCATACTGCTGTCATAAACCCTAAACCCAAATATTGCTATCCTTTAACATATATATGCATTGTGACTATTGTATCTGTATGTGATAGAAGTTAATTGAAAATCTAAGTAGGAAAAGGTGGTATCTTTTATCAGATGGGCTGGTACAACTGGAAAAGCCAGACAAGGTTTTAAATGCACACATTCCTCAAAGTAGCTGACATGGTTTTTTTGCTAGCAGCATTAGTTGGCTTTAAAAGGCTTTCTTCTTATTAGAACTTGACTTTGTCTTACATACTTAAAAAATCATGGCTACAAAATGTTATGCAGTCCATAAGTTCTTTCTTGTGATTGGTTTTGAACATAATGATTTTAATTAAATAGATTAGGTTTTTGTTTTTTGGGGTTTTTTTAATTATTATTTTTGCATTACAGAGAACTGCAGAGGTGTGAGTCCTTCTTACTCTCCCCATGCCATTTACCACAATAAACTTTGACCATACT
This sequence comes from Malurus melanocephalus, assembly GCF_030028575.1. NCBI lineage: Eukaryota > Metazoa > Chordata > Aves > Passeriformes > Maluridae > Malurus > Malurus melanocephalus. The sequence goes on along the minus strand of NW_026623257.1, from coordinate 1,398,483 downwards.
TGCATTTATCATTCTCTGTGTATTAAATGGTCTTATGTTTTTACACACATTCCTACGTGTCCAATATTAAGCTATGATTTGTGGTCAATCTATCTAAAAAGTCCATGTAACAGAAACGCATTTATTGCCACTTCATAACATCCTTATCTTATAGTTGCACAAAAATGGGGATTTGTTACATTCAGCTTGGTGAGGAACTGAGTTTAACATTTTCTTATGTTCAGTTTTTGGTGAATTGTTTTTTTAGTTCTGATATGATAATAACAACAAAGTAAAAAATCATATAAATAAATAAAACAATAAAAAAGAACTAGTTTAATTAGAAGTATGGACACAAATCTGTACTTATATAAGCATATAACGTTTGGGAAAAGGTTGAACAAATATGGATAAGCAGTGAGACAGATTTAGTTCCTTGGTAGTGTGTTCTAAATTGGATGACCTCTGAAGGTACCTTCCAGGCCTGTAATCTTGCAGAATGAAATGCATCATTAAAATGTTTAGACCTCCCTGCACATTCATCTAAGTAACATATGCATATTCACAATTTACTAGTCTCCCCCTTTCAAATTGCAAAGAAATTGAGTACGTAGCAGTGGTCTTAGTACTGTACCTTTCCTCCTTCAAATCAAATATGAGTGCAACAGAAGTTGAGCAATAACTCCACTTGTTCTTTCTCTTCTTGTCTTCATTTTATCTTGACTAATTGCTCTTTACTTTGTGACTTGCTTCTTCTCTCCTTTCAAGGAATTTCTCAGAGAATTTTTTTGCCTGGAAAATAATACTGCATATGCTAATGTCCATTTATACAGTAGTTTTGATATCAGCATAATTCCTTTTGTATTTTCTTCACTTGATACTACATTGCTTTGTAAGGASTTTTAACTACAGTGAAAAGACTTCTTTTAATCTAGAACAATCATGGCTGTGGGAAGATTAAGGACATTATGACTGCATATTAATTTAACAATATCACTAAAAAATATACAGAGATATAACTATTCCTAWGGAAATAGTCAAATACTTCAACATTGGCAGAACTCTCTGTGGTAGAATTGTTTTGGTAAGTGAGCTTTAGAAAGCTAGCTAACTGAGAACCAATATATGACTGAATGTATTTTCATTAATGTWAAATAAATGAATATTTCAGTAGACATTTGTGGGCATATTCATCTGCAACCAAAAAACCAGTATCTAACTATTTAGATTGTTTATGAGAATCWATCAGACCCTTATAGGAGACTGAAATGAAGCTTTGAAGCACCAAACTTTGGCTATAGGTAAATTCATATAGTGTACCTTTAGGTACTTTAAAAGTCCATTTCTAATTTTGATGCTCTTCTAGATCAGCTTCACAGTGAGTTGGGTTGTTTATTTTTCTTTCTTAATTGCTGAATAACTGGAGAGGAGCTGTTTTCTATCAAATGTGTAAGTGCTACCAGACCCTCTGCCCAGATCCTAGGAAGGAAGAAACCTTCTAGGCTGTATAAAAATGTCACAGCCAAAAATCCATCTGTGTGGGTCATGTATCCATGCCCTCCAGCCCATGGTTCTCTGACCTTTGTAAAGTGGTGGATCATTTTTGATTTTGTTTTGTTGGGTTTTTTTTAATACACAGACCAGTGTATTAAAAAAGCTTCATTAAGCCTATGAAGATATTATACTAACTTTGCTTAAAACCAAATTAAATTAGTTTAAAATGTATATGTCACTTTAATACTCTATTTTTTGTCCCATTTTCTTSTCTGATTGCCTGGGAATCTATGCATAGTATATTCAGGTTTTTTATCATTGTATTTTTTTCCCCAGAGTACCTTTTGATGGTTTGTGATCTTCTTGAAGAATCTGAGAGCCACGAATCTTCAAGGACTCTTGTCATCCATAGAGAAGAGAGGCTGAGGAAGGCTCTTTGAGTTGTCTGCCCTTGAGGCACTGAGGGGACAATGGGTTGCAAGACATCACAGCAGCTTCATGGATGCCTTTGTCTTTCTCCAGTGAGATGCCATATTTGAAAGCAGGCTGCAAAAAGGTGTCTAAAGGGGTCCAGAAATAATCTAAGTACCAACAAATGTGTAGGGATCTCCCTTTGCTGCCTCTTCTTTGGCTCACAAGAGCAAAAGAGTTGATCTTGTTCGCTGATTATTATCAATATTTGAACATTGCTGAGTCAGCAGCTGTCGGAATATGGTCCAAGCTTTCAATTAATGACATCAGAATCATAATACAGATAGATAACATCTGATAAGGTGTAGATCAAATGGGCACATAAAAGTTTCAGGCAGAGGCAATTTCTACTAGGTAGCTAAAGATGCCAGAGATGGATCTTGCACTTTTAGCTACCTTTTTATTGACACTGTTGCTGCAGAGCACGTAAATCAATATTTTCTTTTATGGCCACAAGAGAGCTGCTATTAACTTAAGAATTCTGAATAAATGCTTCCTTACATTAGTCCCGTGTGTGTGCAATATCACTAAGTAATTAATGGCAACAGGGAAGAGCATAAAGAGCCTAATTCTGAAGTGGAAACACTCTGACAAGCAGGTCCTTACACCTCTTGTAGCAAAGAACTGCTTTCTCAAAACAATTACCTAGACAGCTAACATTAGGGATCCTTCCAGAGCTAAAACCTGTCTTCTTTTCACAGTCACTGTGATGCACAGCAGTGCACATATGGAAATAAAATGAAGGGAGGTAAAACTTGAAAGCCAGTGTCAAATCCTACAAGCATCTTAATTGCRTGGACTTGATCAACTGTTAGTTTCCCTTCTAGGTTCCCATCTTTCTGCAGWGGATCTTCTTCAGGTGCTTTACGAGGCATAGGATACTTCACCTCCGTGATGTGGACTGAACTCCTGTTTTCTACTCCTGTTTAGGGTTTGCAGGAAGGCTCTGCTATGTGATAGCACTCCTGRGCAGCTGGAATCGATGGCAGAGGACTTGGCTGCATAGGTGCTGCCATGCTTGGACATGAGCTTAAAAGAGACTGTATGAATTATCTGTTCTTACCTGGCAAGTGAAAAGGAGAAAGGGTGAGTCACCTGCATCCATTTTCCTTACTGCCCCGGGAAGGGATAGTATTGCCATTTTTAAAAGTAGATCCTAGTCTTAAGAAGCTCTCAATAAATTCTAGCATGAGAGCCAAAATAGGTAATAACATTAAGAATTAATAGTAGGATGCTCCCAATGTTCCTTAAGTTTAATGATGGGACCATAAGTGATGATCTGAATTGCAGATGGTAATGGTTCCTTAMACTGTGATTTGGCTTTGATAGTTCTTTTGATGTAGAAGAACTGTGAACTTAATTTGCATAACATTACTCCCACTCTTAYCAGTCTGCTGATGAGATATCTTTATTAAATTTTTTACTATTTCAGGATTATTTACATACTTTTTGATTTTATAGTGAGATTCTGCTTTACTACACAGGGAGTCTACCGATGAACATCTGGTACCTTATGAGTTTTGATACTTTTAGTATGGTATTTAAAATTTTGCTCCTGTTACAAATTATTCCACTCCAACAGAAATTACTACCATTCTTAATTGATGTGCAATGTTTTTTTCAGGAAACAGCAATTGGAGATGATTAAATGAGTAGCAGATTAAAAATTATGAACAAGTTCAATTGAKGAGTTTGCCTTTTATTAATATGAACATATGGGATATTTTCAAAACAAAACATGAAAATAAATACTTCCATTTTTACAAATTATCTTCTAAGTTATTCATACTTCTAACATTCACTTTTATTCTAACTCTAGCTTTCTTCCTCTCTTTCTTTTATATAGCAGAATATCTTCTAAAAAAACCCAAGGTATCTTTTACTGCTCAGCAGAGGAGAATAGTAAAGATGTGTTTTGAATGTAAAGAAGAACCAATTTTTGTCCAGAAGGTAGATCAAGTTTTTTGAAATTTGGTTAAACATGAAATGCCCACACTTACYCTTCTTATTTTCCTTTATTTATACAGTTATACTACAATATGACATCACTCAATTCCCAGTGGCTGGCAGTTTTTTCTCTTACCTTCTAGTATTTTGTTCAATTTTGGGTTTTGGGCAGCGCAGTAAGGTAGAAAAAAAAATACAGATTTGCAAACATATGAAAGAYTTCCTTTAATTTTTTTATCTATTAGAGTCAGTTCAGGAGATGAAATCTATTTTACTGCTGTAGAGTTCRCCCAAACACATCCCTGGGACTGGAGAGGGGGAAGGTTGATGGTGCACCCATGATCAAGGTCTAATTCTTTGTTGCATTTTGGAGGCTTCCACTGCWATTCAGTTAGCAATGAGAACATTACTTGTTCAATATGCAGGCTATTAAAAACACTACGAGAAAGGGCTTATTTGCCTCCAGATAAAAACAAAAACTCCAACCAAGATTCTGGGAAACAGCGTCAAGGAACTGCAAGGCTGCTTCTTTGGGGGGAGTGAGAAGGACTGGCAAASTCAATATTGTAGACCCCTCTCCAGCTTCCAATGAATTCTTGTTCTGCCAGGAAAATTTTGAAATTTTTTATTTCACAGTTTGCCAAGTTGACTATATTTTAAATCAGAATATCTTGAGGCCTGTGAAAGTCCAAGAATGAACTTTAATAATGGGGTTCTTCTTGGTAGCAAGAATGTACTGGATGCACTCTGAAATTTAAAAAAAATCTTGAAATTCCATTATGAATAACAGTACCTTAAAGTGGAATTTACTGAATAATGCAATGTATTCTGGGAATTAGATATGAAGACTTAAATCAAACATCAAAGAATTACCCTACTGKCTTGTTCTTAACATGTGTGCTTTRTAATCTGTAGAACATGTTCAGGTAAAGAGAAAAGCATTTTACATGAATCTCTAAATGGTACAGCCATTTAGCATGTGTGATTGATTTTGTTTGGAAATATTTACGCATTTACTTCTCCAAATGTAACCATTAATTTCTAATTTTAGTGAAAATACGTAGCTAAACATTAACATTCAAGTCATTTTTTTATATCTCTGCAATGTCTATATGAGACAGCAGGTTGCCTATTTGCAAATGAGGCACTACACTTAATTTCATATACTTTGAAATGCAACACTTTTTAGATTGTGTTTTTCTTTCCTTTAAAAGAATGCTAAGAATTTTGAAGGGTACATGGAGAGGATCACTTTTTATTTGATGAATTGACTTTATAATAAAAAGGCTCCAAAGACCAAATAAAAAATATCTGAGATGGCAGAAGGCAGGATATTAATGTATTGATATCATCTGGGTAATAATACAGTATGTTCCTGAACTTGGAGGTTTTCAGAAACTCTGAGAAGYCAAATGACTATGTTTTTCAGGTATCAAAAAGTTATGAAGTACGTTTAGATTTTAAAAGGTGTACTTGGAAACAGATATGTGCACACACACGCTTGTGACTGCATTGCCCTGATGAAGCTGCAGAATGCATCCATAAGGACCAGCTGTCTCCTGACAGAATTTCCTCTGCAAGGAATAAGTGGGTCTGCAGTTCTCCCATGGCAGCACCGTACCTCACAAAGAGGAAGAAACAATGCAAAATATGTGTAAACATCTCAGCTGTCCACAGATGCCAGAACAASCCTTGAGGCATTGGGTAGCTTGTGTTCATGGCTACATCAATACACCAAAAAAGGAGGCATAAGGTTTCTTTCCATCACCTTTGCCCTTTTCTTACACCTTCAGGCTAAGCACAAGCCCAAATTTGTTGCTGCGACATGTTTSCATTGTGGCTGAGTTCTTTAATACTGAGTGCATTCCAAAAACACCTCTCATTTCACTGTTCTCAAGGGTTAATTCAATAAACAAAACACAATAAAAACTACTGAAAAGTCTGGACCAGGAAGGAAGCTGACTTACTGCTCCTTGKTTTCCCATGCTGACAGTGTAATAAATTGCCATTTTCAACACAGGGGCTGCGGCTGGCTTAGAATGTAACTTTCTTTYGTTATTTTTAGAATTATTATTATTACTAAGTAATTAAGATTTAGCACATCGGTCCTAAAAGCATGAGCTCTTGTGGGAGGAGGAGGGGGCCAGAAGAGTTYCATTGCTGATCCATTCATAGTGGGAGGATGCTCTTTTGAAAGTGTCATCCTTTTTGGGTGATCATTGKGGGTGGAGGAAACCACCCATCCTAGGAAACCTGATAACAAAATTACCTTTAAGTTCCGTAAGAACAGGAATCTGACTTTTTAGTTTAAAAGAAAACCTAGTGGATATTTTTAAAATGGCCAACAACCAATTTTTTTTTTGGTTCTTCCCAGTTCCCTTGCTCTACCTGGCACTTAAGCTTGTGCATRGGAAGAACTTCTATCACTTTCCTCACTTAGCTTATTCATCTTCATATGACGATCCTTTTCCTCTTATTTTTTCTTTTTTTTTTGTATGGAATTTTTGCTGTGTACTCCTCACTTGGTCTGCTAAACAGAAACATGTTTTTAAATGTGTGTATGTTATGCTGAAGTATGTTTTTTACATAAGCTTATTCGACTGGTGACTTCATATACTGTGCTAAATCTTTGATCATTGTGTAAATTKTAATTGAAAAGTAGTTCAAGACAATAGTTGAAGTACCACTTAATTGCTTTTAGATGGCAGACTTTATTTTTATGTAGATTTTTCTGGGTATGGGTATGAATAAAATGCATGACAGTTAAGAAAATGACACTGTGCTTCAACTTTTCAGAGCACTGAATAAATACAACTTGTGTGGTGTTTCTCTTCAGATCTGTACAAACACACAGACATTACCTGAGGATGCAAATTCTCYGAGGGGATAATTTTTGAAAGCAGTATTTTAACTTCTACTCACACAATTACTAAATTGTTCACTGGGCATTTAATTTATTTAATTTTTAAAGATACGAACTAAATTAATATTCTTTGTACTAAAAGGACTTGTTCCTTATTGACCAGATTTTTATACTGTATGGAAGAGCAGTATCTTCTCAGTACTTGAAAGTTAGGCCTTCRCTTTACCAAATATTATGTGCCTCTGGGACAGGAAGAAAGCCTGTGCAACAGGTTTCTGCACCCTTGCTGGCATGTTCAGACGAATTAACTTGTCATGACGAGTTTTGCTTGGTCTTCCCAAGGGGAGCCTAGAGGGGTGTGGAGCTCCACAACACCGCCTCACTTTTTCTCAGTGGATGTCTTTGATTTGCAGCTATTTGAATGTATTTTTCTTCACACACGTGATGCTCCCTCTCCACTCTCTGCACTTGCGTAGAACTCATGCAATGTAAGCCCACACCCTTCTCCTTGCAGTAGGTACAGCCAAAACAGAAAGCTGTTTAAATCTCCCTGGCAAAGGCTCTCCTCAGTCTCACCCACACTGGATGCACATACATGGTCTCCTGGCTGTCAGACCCATCTGTTAGGATGGTGTGGTGCCCATCCTCAGCCTTGTGAGATAGATTCACTGCAGCACAGACACAAAGCAAGCTTTGGACTTAGGGCAGGCATTCTATACAGCGTGGCAAATAGTGTCTATTATATGGGAAATAGCACCTTTGGGCTATTACCAGCACCATATGTTTATTTAGCCTATGTGTGTTATATAGATACATGTCAGGGGATATGTGGATACAAAAGACATGAGTCAAAATATTTGCACCTGGAAGCATAAAATTAGACTCCCATGTCTGTGTGTCTGTGTAGAGACATATAGATACATATATATGTGTGTGTGCCCTGTTTCTCAKAGAGCAGAATACCCTGCAGTCAGCACCCTCTGTGAAAACTGACGCACACTCACACCTTTCTAAAATCAAGCCACTTGCAATTATGCACTTGAGAGACATCCAGCATGGTGGGGGTTTTTTTTTAGCAAGAGGTTCTCCTTTAGCCTCACGCTTTTGTTGGTTATTTCTGGTACTGCTCTGGATAAGACAATGCCATATGGAAGCAGGAGTTTGAAGAAACAGGCTCAGCCTCCTGAGCGCAGTCAGGCGATGCACCAATGCCTACGGAGAGCGTGGCATTTACTCGCTGCAGAATTGCTTCTGGAGCAGCACTTCAGGAGCACACAGGCAGATTGACTTTCTCTATTTCAAATGATGGACTTGGGGCCTCCAGCAAACTTTCTCTTCACAGTTTTGTGTGCAGCTGCTCCCTGTGTGCTCTCAGTGTGAGGTCTTGTGACTTGTTGCTCTGTGGGAGGGTGGGTTRGTGCTCGCTGGAGATGTGGGCTCAGTGATGGCAGTGTGCTGGCGGCAGAGCAGCAGGAGGTCTTGCTTATATCCACCGGGTGAACAAAGGTCCCTTTGTGGGAGTGCAGCAGCTTCAGAATACACAGTTTGTCATCAGCAATTATCTGGTGTCATAGCTGAAGATCTGTCRCAACACCTACAACCCTGAAACTCAGTATGCCTCTGTCATATGGTTAATTTTTTATTATTCATTATTACTCAAGATTCCCTTTGCAGCAATCTGACAAGGTAAGGGGTTGTCTATACACCACATGTAATGGATGTACAAAGTTCCCCAAGCATGATTAAATGTTGGGAGAGGTAAAAGTGCAACTGAGTAAATGAAAACCTATTCCATGTTTCTTTCTTTGTATTCATGGATAGACCTCATAGGATTGTGTGAATTCCTTATAGTTTTAAAGAGTCCTTTTTGAAACACATAGASGTCCTTTTATACCTTCAGGGTTCATTAGGGGCTACTTCTGAATAGAGGAGAATGTCAGTTGGTCACTGGTACTATTTTCAGAATTTTCTCTTTTCCAACATTCATTTAAAATAAGAGGTTTATTCATTGATTCAGTTGAATTCACCAGGGATAACTACTCAGGAGAAGGGACTGAAAGCTCCAATTCACTTTAATTTGTCTATTTGCTTACAATCTGTATTGGAATGCAGTAATGAACAGACAGAAGTTTTTTTTTATTCATGAACATACTCTTTGAACTGAATTTGAAAGTACATATTTAGTTCTGAGACCAGACTGATACAAGATCTGGTTCCAGCAAGAGACAGACACGGTTCTTTGTTATCAAAACAACGCAGAATGAACTTCTTTGTGGGCTTAGTGTGGCAGAAAGTGGAAATATAAAATTCTGTGATTCACACCATGGGGGCATTGACTCCTCTTTGACATAGTCAGTGGGCAGTCATGACTGGCGGTTGAGTGTTTTGCTGATTCATGCCATAAGAGGGCTAACAATCCAAATAAATGAACATAGAAAATTAAGAAAACAGGAAAGAGCAAACATACAGCATAAAACTTCAGTGGACACTGCATTTGGCAACGCCAGCTCTGCCTGTAGCCAAATGAATGACAGAAATACTTAGGATGGTGTTGATTTGGCAGGGTGCAATTTTGTCCACAAATTCAATACGCAGTCAAAATCCAAGTAATCTCTAGAGTCCTGTTCACACCTTTGGGTTACCACTTACACTCTCAACTCTAGTGATCCAGAGGACACATGGGTTTTTGCAAAGCCCAAGCTGCCTCAACTGCCATACGAAACCTTTCATCTTGAGCTTGATCCTAAGCSGTGGATTTGCTGTGTGGTCATCCATTTGCTGCAGGTCTGGGGCTTTGGGGAAAAACTGTTCATCCTCAGCTGAGTTGATGCCAAAACATCCTCATCCTGCCCCTCTTACCATGCAGGGTCTCTACAGCATTCCTTTACTTCTAAAGGGTTAGGATTAGTGAAACCTTTATTGGCTGGGTGATCAAGTGGGTCCTTCTTGACCCAGAAGATACAGAGTGTGAGTTGGCCCAGCTCTGCATTTGTTGTCTTAAGTCCATGCATGAGCCATCAGAATTACATAGTTTCCTCTTTCTTTTTTCCAAAAACATGGTCTACAAAACAATGATATCTTAAGAAAGGAAGTGTGTGCCTCTTTTAGAAGGCACCTGTTGTTTGATAGATCTCAAACACTATGTATGTATTTATGTATTTATCTATCTATCTGTATCTATCTATCCATCTATCCATCTATCTATTTCTCTCTCTGTCTCAGAGTTTTAGTTTTGTATGTTTCATTTTTGCAAGGAGAGAATGAGAGTGATATTTGCTATGCAACATATATAAGTATGTGATCATAATATTTGATGCATGATTCTCTGAATTATAAATACCATATTAAGCTCATTAATTATGACCTGAAGTATAGTTACAAGATGAGGTGCCTCTTTATATAAATAAGCATTGCTGTACTTAAATTTTTGTTTTATTTTCATGTTTTCCTTTGGCCAAGGAAACCTTTCTGAAACAAAAGAGTGTATCAAATATATAGCCCTTTATCCAGTTTTCCCTTTCTTCAAATTATATTACATGATATATATTATGTGATATGTGTCCATCTAAATCAACAACTTAAAGAAATAAGCTAGATTTCTAAATTGCGCTTAACCCTGTTAACGATATTGCCCAGTCTGTGRAATTACTGCCCCACAGGAATTTTCCTCTGGATGTTAAAATAAAGGTCTTATTGTACATAAATGAAATATTTAGTTGTAGAAGGACACAATCATTTCTGAAATATGCAAATTAAATAACCACTTAACCTTGCTTAAGGTACAGAAAAAATGGGATAAAAAGTGTCTCTGTACTTGTGTGTCCCCTCTGATGTGTTAGCAACCCAGTACAGAGTTGTTACTAATAAAAATCTGCATTTCTCTGTAGCTATCAGAAGACAGAGTCTGAGAAATTAGTTATGTCCTTCTGAAAACCTCTCACTCTTCCATTTATGAGAAATGTCTGTATTTTTGAGCTCTGAATAAATTAAAACCTTTACTTATTCAAGCTAGGTGGGTTTTTTTTTTAAATAAAACATTTTTTTTTTAAATTTTCCCGCACCAGCTGAGTACAGACATTCRTCACAATAAGATATATTTGCTCCCTTACAACTGGGATGAATGTGATATTTTGTTTAAGCCTTTGTAGTGAGAGTATTTATTTTGGGAGATTTGTTCCCCTTGGTAATGGTGCCAGTTCTGACCCTGTAACCACTTCCAAAACCGTTCTCTTTGCTGTTGAATTCCCTGGGTTGTGCTGTCATCTGGAGCCACACACTACACTGGATGGATGGATAGATGGATGGATGGATGGACAGATGGAAGAATGAATGAATGAATGAATGAATGAATGAATGAATGAATGAATGAATGAATGAATGAATGAATGAATGAATGAAGGAAGGAAGGAATGAATGACCATCTTGATGCTTCACACTTCCATGTCTGCACTGGTGTGGTCCTTGGAAGTAAGCAAAGAGACTAGTAAAGACATAGACTGTGGACGCCAGTTGTAGAAGACACTATAATAGCAAGAATATCTGTGTATCATGAAGTTCAGGACTTTATTTACCTTATCATGAAGTTCAGGACTTTATTTACCTTACCTCCCAAATATTGGGGTAATTTTGTGTTTAGGCAAATGGAGTTCTAAATGCAACATGAGAACAAACTTCTAATTCAATATTTTTCTGGAAGCTTGTATGAGACTAAAAATATAACTCATACATTCAGAACTCCTAGCCTTTAAATATTCCTAGCCTTTAAATGCTGTCATCTGCACTGCCTTGATGTGAATTCAGAAGTCACTGTCTSCAAGAAAGCCCAGAAGCATAACAGTATTTTCTGAGTGTGCACTCCCAAGTCAGCAGCATCACGAAAAGACAAGAATTAGCCAGCTCAGCCATGCAGAGATTGACGTACCTGCTGTTTTCTTTGCCACAGGCAAGGCCGAGTTAATTACATCCACGGCAAGGTGAGCTTCTGCTGATATATGAGGGCAGAACACACATGTCYAAACTGTCATTAATGCAGGTGTGAAAGAGGCATTCCTTGCAGGCAGTGTCTGACTAAGTAGATCGAATGCATTCCTCCAGAATTAGCCTTGTCGCCTTCCCTACAAGTTGTTGACGCACTTTGAATCCTAACAAAATAAATGATTAAGAAGGATTGCTATACAGTGCAACAGGCATGAAGGTTCCTGAAAGTCAGCAGAAAAGAGAAAAGGTGGCAGAGAAAATCACCATTTTCTCACTTTCATCCTGGCTTGATAATTGGATAAGAAATAAGCCTGACAAAATATCTGTTCCTTTAGACATTGAGACAACCTTTGTGCTGGTAAAAAAGGTGATCTAAATTATGACATTGACAGAAATGAATCAAAGAAGTCATGATTAAGTGTAAAACCTGCAATTTATGACTACTAGCAATCTGCAGTGCTATTAAAAAAGGTAATAGCAGATACTGGCAGACAGGGCAGAAAGGGCAGAGTGAGATTATTACAGTCAGGAAGGGGGGTTGTTGCTATGTAAAAGCAGCATACCAAGGAAAAATGCAAACTAAGGTGCTTTCTTCATTTTGTCATCTGTAGAGAGTCAAATTAAAGAAAAAACCTAAACCATGCAGATTTCTTTGATACAGCAAGGACTGTTTCAGCCTTAGAGAAAAAACCCCACAATGTTATGAAACTGATATATGAGGTAATTTTATGTTTGGCATTCTTAATGTTTGCTGTCTTTATTTCAAAAGTATCATGTGAGTAGCTGTCTTTGTACCATGGCAGATGAAGATGYATTCCAGCCCTGAAGATCACAAAGTTTCTTTTCTTCAGGAATGTGGAGTTCCTTGGAATATCCAACTGGAGCTCTGGGAGGTCAGACAGCCTCTGRCTATCTGCAGACTGAGCTCCTCACGTCTCCGCTCCCTTTAGTCTTCTCTACTCATTTTGAATAGAGCTAAAAAGCAAATATTTTGGAGAGGGCTCATCCAGAGACACATATGAACTATTACTTTGATAATTTTTTTGGTGTGTTTTTCATTTTTCAGTAAATTCACTGAGCTAAATATGCTACATATAGCTAACATACAATTGTGTTATAAAATGAGGAGTTACTGATGGATTTCAGCAGCTTCCAGAACTGGTATGATGACATGTGAATATTGCAAGGAAAAAAAAAAAAAAAAAAAAAAAAAAAAAAAAGCAACTCTTTATCATCCTGCCAGTTTGTATAAACAGGCTGTAAATGGTCTGGCTCAGCATGTAAGCAGATTTCTTCTCTGTATCACTCCTCTCAGGTGCATCTGCCCCATCTCTAATCAAGCCTGTAAAATATCAGCTACTTTATTTCTTTTTCACAAAAATCAATCTCTCGAGATGATTCATCAACCTACAGACAAATCATTCAAAGTGAGTGGCTTTTTGAGAAAGTCCACAGGAAAAAAGGTAACTTTTAGAATCTAACATAATTAGGCCATTATATTTTCTAAATTGTATTTTGCTGCTTAACATATTTTGCAGTGAGTCACAACATAATATCCATTGGTTGCTTGATTTGTATTGCAATGTCAGTGTGAACCAAAATTTCHACGCCAATATTATTCTCAGGCAAATGTTTCCAAAACAGTCATAAATGCTGATAGGAATAGTCASGCATTTTTTCCTCGCTGCATCACAACACTGTTTTGAAGTACCAGCTTGAAATGCATGTTTGATCACCTGATCRGTGTTTTCTGTACTTCTCTTAAGTGATCAGTTATGACAAATCGCACACTGTCTGATAGCAAATTTAATTGTTAGTATTATCTCATACACTTAGGTTCTTTTTGAAGGAATCACTCAACTGTCAAACAGGTATCTGGAATCACAATGGTTAGCAAATCAATTTTTGTGGCAACGTTTTTTCTTTAAAGCAAGTACTGAAAGTACTCTGGGCTTTTCTGTCATTGTGAAGGAATTTCTTTCTGTTTGTGATTTCCTGCCATAAGAGATTTCATGCAGATAATGGTTTTCAAAGAATGTAATTGCTTGCGCAATTTGAGACGATAACTTACTAGTTTTTGTTTCCTGTCCCAGCCAAGAACAATAAGGAAAGCTTAACAGAAACCTMGTAAATTTTGGACTGCTTTATCCTCCTGCTGCTGCAAAACAAAAATGTTAACATAGTATAAATTATATCAACTCAGTCAAAAGAATGTTATTAGTCACTGACCTGCTTTCTTTATCTTGTACGTTACATTCTCAGAACACTTCAGATCACTGGGTGGAGCTTTATGTAGTGAAGGATTTCTAGAGCGRTGTTTGTGGTCAGACCAGCAAACAGCCATATGACAGATGTCAGACTTCAAGACTATTTTAGTTTACACAGTATTTCTGTCAGTCTCAAGCACTGGAATCAGATTTTTGACTGTACGGTCAATGCAGGCATTGTCAGCTTTGTAAATATACTATGTATGTTATTTTAAAACAGAACTATTTGTAAACATCAAGTGGTTTTGTATTCAAAGCCTGTGTTCCTCTTAGTCTGAGATATTGCTGTTCACTGAATAGTTTCACARGTCTGCTCCTGGAAAATCTAAGAGAATTACGTAAAGGAATTGCTCACAGATTTCAGTTCTGCATTAGGATTTCATGTTGCTTGTCAATCCTTCAACACTTCATTAATATTCAAGAACTTTTGTACAACAAATCATGGTTTCTAAACACTTTATATTGAATGCTAATATAATCAAACATCTACATTTTATCCCCAGGTACTACATTGTGCATATACTGTTATACTTAGCGGAATGGTTTATTATGATGATAGTACTTTCCTAAAGGCATGCTGGCATTATTAATATGCATTTATATTCCAGACATATACAGTAGATCTTAGTTGGTTAATAATAAGGAATTAATATTAAACTCACCAAGACTCAATTTTTATTTTCAAAGCTGTCTTATTCTAGGGMATACCAAATAATTCAAGTAGAAAGACAGAAGTGTTGTTAATAGTAGCCAGTATAAGACAAATTGAAGGAACAAATGAACAGACAAAATAGCAGAAAGAATCATATATTCGTGTAAACTTTGCTTTGTTATGGTTATGTRCTTTGTATCAGCAATCATGAGTACTAGAGACTGGTGAAATCTACACATTAACAGTACAGTTACCCAACTTCCTTGTAGAAAATTTTTTAGAAATACAAACTGTAAAGAGATTAATACACAATTTTAGCTTTGAGGCAGTGTTTCTATGTTCTTATTATAGGAAAAAGGTCCTATGAGCGTGGGAACTACGTATCAGCAAGTGTTTGATTTTCAGTGTGTTTACAGTTTGGGGTTATGGAGCATCTATGAAGTTTTCTTCKCAATAGAAATCATGAAAGATGTGAGGAAGGAAATCTTTCCTTCTCTATTTTTGTTTCTGATTTTGAGTCCTTTATTTCCTTCCCAAATGACTTCCTCCTGTTTCCTACAAAACATTTTCTATAAATTTCCTTTCCCACTAGACATGTGGCAGAGGATCTGCTGTCATCAGCTTTTCCTTTCTGCTGGACTTCGCAGCCTTCTCTTCCCAGGTCATTCCACTGCTGTTGTTACACRCTCTCTAAAGGAAGAAGCCATGAGGGAAAAAAGGGAGGTTTTCCACTTCCTGACTAGTCTTGAAGGAGGCAGAAAGACACATGAAACTGCACAATCTGTTTGAGCCCTGAAATTTTGTACCAGAGGGGAGAAGACAGTAAGAATCTTGAGTCATTTATTGAGGGACAAAGCCACCATATCAGGGAAAACAGCTGTCTTTGGCTGGCTTTCCAGACGATACAGGAGAAACCAGGAGTTCATCCAAGTCCTAATCAAATTTATTGAGGGGTCTGAGAGTTCAGAATTATGAGACCCTCCCAGTGGACCTGGCCTAATTGTAGCCTGGGTTTGTACCAATTACCCTACCTGCAATGCAGGCAGGCATGATGTGCATTCTGCATACTGGGAACTAACAGCTGCCTGTATTCATATATTAGGATTCTTCCCTAGAGAATCATCCCCCCCATCCTTCTATTCACAAAGACATTAATGTACTTTACTCATTAAAAGTGAAAAATTTGCTGGTAAGCATAATACAGTGTATGAATCAGTGAATATAAAACAAGTTTGCAAACAACATTTTAGAAGMATTTCTACATTAAAACATTGTTTTTTAACCCACAATTTCACACAGTATTAATCTTTTAGATCATCCACATTTCCCAAAGGAAGCTGAGGGGGTTGGAGTGTTCTCCCTTTGTGTTGACTGTTACACTAAGGGAATTCAAYGGCCACATCTAAATGATCTGCATGGAGTAAAGCTTTCAAAGAGGTCCCTTCTGCTCACTGTCCTGCCTGTGGCATTGTGTGAGGTTTGGGTGCTAGGATTTTGGTGGATGGCTACAGGGGTGGGTTCTTTAAGAAGTTGCCAGACTCCTCCCACGTCCGACAGAGCCAATGCTAGCTGGCTCCGGGATGGACCTGCCACTGGCCAAGGCTGAGCCCATCAGTGATGGTGGAAGCACCTCTGGGATAACATACTTAAAAGGGGAGAAAATTCGCTCTGCAGCAGCAACTGGAGAGAGACGTGAGAATATGTGGGAGAAACAGCCCAGCAGATATCCTGATCAGTGCAAAAGGAGGGAGCAAAGATGTTCCAGGCACTGGAGCAGAGAATTCTTTGCAGCCTGTGATACAGACCATGGTGAGACAGATGTGCCCCTGCAGCCCTTGGAGGTCCATGGCAGAGCAGAGATCCACCTGCAGACAATGGAGGATCCCACACTAGAGAAAGGGAGTGTCCATGCTGGAACTGTCTTCTTGTAGGACCTGTGCACCCCTGGAGAAAGAGACCACACTGGAGCAGGTTTGCTGACAGRACTTGTGTCTCAACAGGGGACCCACAYTGTAGCAGCCCATTCCTGAARGAATGCACCRCAGGRAAAGGGCCCAGTGCTGGAGCAGTYCRTGAAGAGCTGCAGCCCATGGGRAGAACTCACTGTGRAGAAGTTCATGGGGGCTGTCTCCTGCGCAGGGGATCCCATTCCTGAGCAGTGGAGGAGTGTGAGGAGTCCTAGCCCTGAGGAGAAARCAGCAGCAGAGACAATGTGAGATGAACYGACCTCAGCCCCCATTCCCTGTCCCCTGGGGCCAATGATGAGAGGAGGTGAAGAGATCAGGGGCAAAGTTAAGCTTGGGAAGAAGGTAGGGGTGGGGGGGAAGGTGTTTCTAATTTGGTTTTATTTCTTATTATTGTATTGGTAACAAGTTAAAATAATTSCCTTAAGTCAAGTCCATTTTGCCTGTGATGGTAACTTGTGAGTGATTTCTCCCTGTCCTTATCTTGACCAACCAAGGGCCTTCCKTGTTATTTTTCCTCCCCTGTCCAGCTGAGGAGGAGAGTGACAGAGTGATTTCCGTGGTCCCTTGATGTCCAGACAATCCATCTGCACACCATGGTCTTTGTGGCTGGTATTCTCTGATGGTGGCTACGGCCTCCTGAGAGACCAACAAGGATGTGGCTTTGGAATCAGGAGGTGCAGAGGAGCATTTCTTAGCAGACTGGGATTTTGTGTCATCGTGGTTGGAAAAAAAGAGCATAGTACAAACTGGCTTGCATTCCACACACAAAACATTGYAGCTATTGGTGCAGATTAGACTGTATTTCATTTTACAATGTGTTAATTCAAAAAATGTTAATMCAAACTGTAATTCCTAGTCTGCTGAGATAAGAATTGAATTTCARTTCCAYAGCTGGACAAATGAAGATGGGAACTGTAGGAAAAGTTTGTGGACATCACAAACATCACTCTTCAAATTAATGTTGTATACTTTGTAGTAAAGTGTTCCGGTCCCCTCAGTATTACACAATCTCTCTGGGATAAGAATCTTCAGCAGCAGCATCTCAGTGACCTGTATCCTGCTGCACAAGACAGCTTCCCTTTGAGTCTTTTGTAGATTTCTAATGTTTGCAGTGACCAAAAGTCACGTTAGCCCCTTTCCCAAAGGCTCTTGAAAGCTGCCTGGGGGAGGCGAGCTGCATAACTTCTAGGGCCGTCAGAGGCAGGGCAGCATTCCTCTGCTCCCAGCCCTCACCCATCTGTCCCCCATCAGCTGGGGATACTAAAATAAATCGGGAGTGGGCTGATGCACAAGCTGYATTACAGAAGGTATGTCCTCCACAGGAAATGTGTAAACAAATATTTGAAAGATCTAAAAATATGAACAAAGATGCCTCTGTGACAAACAATGAACCTTAAAAAGTTCACAGCACATGTTCTGCATAGTTGTTAGGTGGCAAAGTTAAATTGCTAAATAAAATTAAATAGCCAAAACTACAGAATCTTCAGCCTCAATGCAGCACCCCTAATATTAGGTTTTTAGTCTAAAATCTTGCTCAGTTTTAGTGTGGCTACTGTGGTTTTGGTGACACTACTTCTGTGTAGTGTATTAGATATATTAAAAATAAATACTATTGCAAAGGTCCAGCTACTCCTACACAATGTTCTCTTTTGGTCTGGCCTTTGCTACTGAGAAAAAAAATCAGGCCTACGTCTGTAATATTGTTCAAAAAGTTGGAAGTGCTGCTGGAGATGGCTGTATCTGCCCTGAGTTCTGTCTAGTGCTAAACACTTGGAAACTTCCTGCTTCAGCATCAGTAGTCCTGCTTTCTCTCTATTCTTGGTCAGTAAAAAGTCAGTAAGAAGCACAATGTCAGGCAGTTTAAAACATTTTCATTGGGTTGGTCTCTAATATAACACCGTTTCTTCCAATTCAAGCACACCAACTCATATCCTGTCGCTCCTGCTCTGTCCAAGACCTTCTGATGTTTATGACTCTTTTCCCTTGTGCTGAATCCCTGCCCAGTTATGTGTCATGAGCAGCCTCTGCTCCCTTACAGCCGTATTTCCTCACCCTGGCCAGAGATYTGCATGTAAGGAATGAAGTCACTCCCAGCCATTACTGGTCTCTGCGGCAYACAGCTCTTCATATTTCTCTAGCCCAAATCCTTATTTTATGCCAGTGCTCTCTGCCTTTGCTATCCAAGATTGTCCTTTATCTGTGCAATTAACTTGCTCTTACAATATTAATTATCTACTTCATGAAGAGAACTTTGACAAGCTTTTTAAAGGGGTTGTAAGGCAATAGGGCTCTGAAAGATCAGGCAAAAAAGGATCACAGTTGCTCAGCTATATTTCTCAAAAGCAGTCTGATTTGTCAAAGATTAACTCCTTTCTGTGACTCTCTGTAAATTATCGCCATTTAAAATYGAACTTTCTGGGGGTTTCTTGAGCTTCACTCTAACCATTATCTCGTCCTCTTCCTCTTTGTTCTGGTATGACCTCCTTGGCAACAAAGAACTGAGATTTTAGTGATGTTTTAGGGTTTTGTTCGCATGGTCACAGTCATGTAAATATTTAAATAAGTTAAAATTTCATATGTTTCATTTTTTAAAGGTTTCTTTTAGCAGCTAGAAAGCAATTGCATGCAAACCCTTATATTATAACCTTAGTATTCCAGCTACCAGACAGTTTTCCCGATTAAAAGGATCTCCACCCCTCATGAGCAGTACTGTTTGATTTCAGGGCTTCCTCTCGTCTTCCTCAGCCCAGACAATTTCGTCCTCTGCTGTTCCCATTGCTCTACTGCATCCCCTTTCCTCAGCTATTTGTACCTCCTTTGCAGAGCACCCATGAGGAGSGACAGGAAAACCTGTTCTCACAGCATGACTGCTTCTCTAAAYTTTGATGGACTTTGCACTCCTACAACATCAGATTTACTCAGCATAGCCCACACCACCACCAAAGGGCATGGGAAAACCAGACACTTGGTCTCCTGCCTTCAGAAAACTGGATAAAGTTTTCATTTGTTGCTTTTTAAAAAGAGGTCAGATTGATAACTACAACAACAGCTTAGCTTCCCTTTCTCTTCTTTAAGTATGTTACATGAGTTATTAATCTTCCTGTGAGAAAAACTTCCTTCATGGAAAGGGTTCCTGTTTATGCGGTTGACCATTACACCTTTTATATCCAGTTGCCACTTCTTGCCCTTTTGATCTATGTCACAATTATAAAATTTTTTTTGGTTATTGCCTGTCTTGATGTGTCACTTTTCTCAGTATTGATTTTTCCTCTTCTGAGAAATTAACGTACACTCAAGGGAATATATTTTTATAATGTACATTTCTATCTGYATTTATGTATTATTTAATAATATTAATTACTCTCTAAATTACTGGTTTATAATCAGGTGGAACAGAGAGTAGTTTTGGGTGCTTACATCACCCGGGCAAAAAGTCACAGAAAACCCATAACAATTCAGCTTATGGTTCTGCCTGACCACTCATGTGKGATGCTAAAAGAAACAAAATGTTCTTTTGTGTCTTCACATTGGTTATAATTGCTGTTGTGGTGGATAATSAGACTCTGCAAGTCTGCCTCTATGATTCCCCTCTGTGACTGATGAGAGAAGCAAGTGAGATCAGGGAATTCCTGGAGCTGCTGCATGGACATACAGGTCTGTGCTGGGACACATCTTCCTTGGCTTTGCTTTACAGATTACCTTTTCGGAACTGTAGTAACACATTATCTGACATCAGCCTTACAGATTTGCCTAACAAGTCACAATAAAATACAAAGTRATTCCTCCCATAATCAAGTGTGACCATGGCTGCCACAGATAAAGATTTTATCACAGCTGTATTGTGTTTGACAATGTTTAACAATGTCTATTAGATCACAGATGTGGATAATTACTTTGTTCCTCTCCTATGGAGAACCATTGGTCTTGATTGCTTTGTGATACAACACAGTTTAAGTCTTCCTTACCTCAACTCCATGGGCTCCTTACAGATAGAGAGACCCTGATCTGAGTGGAGGTGGAGCAGTCAGGATTGTCACTATGACCTTAACAAATCASTGGAATTTTTTAATGCTCACAATAAGAACATATGGGTTGATTTTCTGTTTGGTTAATAAATTGACATTTGCTGAAAGTGTCATAACCCTGTTTGAATATGTAAGGTGCTTTCTTTTTGTTGCTTGAGTACAGAGTTTTGTGATCTGTCAGAATTAGAGTCTAAGATTGCCAAAGATACTACGAATTTAATATTCCTTAGAGGAAGATTGCTGAACCCTAGGGTTCCAAAATAAAATCACCTTCACAGAGAAATTACAACTTAAAAATGACCTTTTAATTACTACATAAATGGACGGAGACTTCCAAGGAAAGACCTTTGCTCTGGCAAGGTACTTATGCTTCTTCTGCTGGGCCGAATAACAACAAATAACCTAGCAACAAATAACTCAATGGAGCTTAATACTTGTATTGTACTGTAGAAAAAAAAAAAAAAGAGATTTTGTAGTCATGGGGATAGAAAGTTGTATTCAAATGTGTAAATTCTGCTAGCTAGGAATAGATGTACTCCAGTGTTTGGGATTATCTCCCCCTCTAGTGGCTGTTTTATGCAAAAATATGAAAACTAGGATTATCCAAACATACTATAATTTTTGGAGGGCTCATAGAAACTTTTTGGTCAGATAGAAGTGACACAGGTGGCCTATTTCTTTTTACTGTGCTGGATTTGAGTAAAATGGTGTTAATGTAAACCAGAATTAGATTTGAAATTCTTGATTTTCTTAAAACCTTGACAGTGATTGGGATATCAYGGAATCACAGAATTAACTAGGTTGAAAAACACCTCTGAGATCATCGAGTCCAACCTTTRAATTCAATATATCACAGGCTAACTCACAAAACTATGAACTTTTGGGTCTGGATGTTTACAATAAGGTATTTATTTTGTCCCACTGTGAGRTCATACTTTTTTATTTGGTACTGCTCAAAATTTATCTTCAATGCTTTACAAAGCCATGATAGGTGYTGTTGCAGGTTTTATCCATGCTGGGTGAACAATTATTACTGCTGATRGTGTTGCTAGGGGAAGCTGAATGGATTTCAATACTGCCAAGTGAGGCAATATTCATTATTATTATTTTTGTTACTGTGACAGAAAACTGCTGTCCAGGGTCAGTTCTTAAAAATATTTGGGTTCTAAAAAACTATCACTGACCTTGMAAGTATAATAAAGAATTAAACAAAAACATCCACTTAGTAATCAGTAGCAGTAGGCAAAAAAAAGAACACACTACAAATTTTCAGGAAGGAAATAGTGCATGAAAAATGTAATTACATCACTTATATACACCAATTATATAAATTGTTTGCTCACACCTTGAATGTCCTGTGCAGTTAGGGTTCTTCCATCTTAAAAAAAGATATGTAAGAACCAGAAAAAGGAGAAGTGCACCAGGGGRACCAAAGAACTAGAATGGCTTCCATAAGGCGAATGGTTGAGTTGGCTGGAAAAGGAGAGGTTCTGCAGGGCAAGATATGTCAGAAGTCTACAAAAATATGAGWGGCATGGATAAAATGGACAGTGATTGAATGTTCATCATGTTTTTCAAATACAAGTWTGGGATGATGGTGGGAACCAGGTTCAAAACAAATAGTCAAAAGGTACTCTTCATGCAACAGGCAGAAAACCTGTGGATCCCTTTCCTGAACAGCTCTGTGAATTCAACAGCTTGAATGGGGTTAGTGGGAGGCCAGAGAAGGGTMTGGAAGAGCTTCCACTGTGATTACCTAAGCAGAAAACTTGGCCTTGGTCTATCCCTGTCCCCAGAGAGATGGCCAGTGCCAGGACTGCAGCTTCCTCAGTGCCCCTTAGCTGCCCAGCTCCTGGCGAAAGCAGCAGGATGGGGTTTGGCTGCCAGGGACTGCTGTCACCCACCCACAGGCCCCTGGTGCCCTGGCTGATGTGTCACAGTGGCACCATGACAATAGGCTCTAAAATTGCCTAAACTGAAGATGGTCAGAGCCTGGGAAAATATTATAAATATAAATATATTATAAAAATATCACATCAACTTGCTCTCTTCTCTCCAAAGGTGTCTTGTGACCACTTTTGGAACCAGAATATCAAACTCTGGAAGTATTCCCAAAAGCATTTTCCTGAATTTATTTAGACACACAAATAAGAGCATGATATGTGAATAATCCTTTCATTCCACACTGAATTAGTCAAGCAACAGCTGGCACATTGTTTTTGCTGTAACTTAAGTTCAAAACAGMAAACACTTCTGTGCTTAAACTATCATGTAGCTGTTACCTGTAAGAAAGTACATTGATCTTCAGTTATAGAAACTTCTGTTAGTGAYTGTTTAAGTGAATGGCTTTCTACTTTTGTAAGTATCAATGTTTTTTTAACAATCTGAAACTCAAATTTTTGTACAAATCCCTTTGGACAAGAGTTCTGTCATACACTTTGCCATTAGTGGAGCTGAGGSAGATGCTGGGGGCAGTGGGTGACTGCCCAGCAGGTCCACCTGAAGGAGCTAAATTGAGAGTTGTCAAGAGTGAAGTGGCTGATAAAAGGAGCTGAGAGGAGATGATGGAGTGACAGGCAGGCTTGGGTATGTGACTGACGTTAGTAGTGTCAAGTAAATAACTAATGGGACTGAAGTCAAAAGTGACACAAGAGAATTGAGCGACCGAGGTGGCTGTAGGGGCTCAGGTGTGATGCACACTGAGTTTTCTGAGRTATGTTTGGACATATTCACCTACATAGCCCTCTATACACCAAATGTAAACATTGATTGCATTGCTGAGAAAGGGTTACCTAATGGCATAACTATCAGATCCGAAATTCYGAAAATTTTGTTTCTCTGTCATGATTCAGCATGGATTTAAGAAAGAGAAGTTGTGCTTAACCAGCTTGACAGGTTGGATGCAAACTGAAACACAGGAAATTCCACTAAAGCATAGGGAAAAAAGAATTATCCTGAGGGTCTTTAAGTAGTGGAAAATAAAAAAAACCAAAACRTTCAAACACCAGCAGAAAACTTCCATTTCTGCTCTGTGGCTTCTAAGGCCACTGGAAGAGTTTTATGTCCAGTTTTGCATGTCAAATTTTTGCAATGGTACCGAAAAACTGGAAAATCATAAAGAACAGAACCTATGAATTCTCTGGAATGATGAAATAAATAGCTTTTTTCTGAAAAAAATTAGCTTATTTCTAGGTGTGAAAAAAATTGACCGAGAAAACATTCCCCATCAGGTGGCAGTGAGCTTGTGACTGTGTGGGGTTTAGCTGTCTACCAGAGTTAATCCACAACACATGCATTAAAAACTATCATATAAAGATCACTTTTTCTGCGTAGTCTCTGAAGGATAGATGAGAAAAAGTGTACTTTGAAGTTATAATTGATACTAGTAAAAAAATAATGAAACGGACAAATGAGAACTGGACCATACCCCTTGGGAGGTTTGTGTAGTCTTTGCCTTCCAGAGAGTTTTAAAAATAGGTGGAAAATCCTGTTAGGGGATGATTAGGAAATCTTGGGCTGAGACATGCGGTTTCTGCAGGTTTTTTTGCAGCCCTCTGTATGTGTTTCCATAAAAGCAGGAGACTCCCTCGTTCAGAGTTCAAATTACATCAAAAGGACCAGAAGAGAAACACAATCCAAGGTGAGATGCCTACCTCAACTCTGGACACTGGGTTTCTTGCACATTTCTGTAAAGAATTTCAGGTTTTCTGCTCCTGAATTATCTGTGTTTTTTTACTCCTAGTATTTAGCTTTTACGTTCCCGAGGATGTGTTGACAAAGATTGTGGGTGAACAAAAACTGCTGATGCCTCAGTGTCAGGTTGTACATATTTAGACTGTCCTTCATGTATATTTAATCTCAGACAGCTTTCAATACTTTCATGTATGCATTGCAACCTTTTCCTATAGTGCAATTACCATCCTGACTTGTATCTTGTGTCACAAGTTAAGGAGGAAGAGATTTTCTTGAGGACAGATTTGTTTATGAACACATTTGGAATTTGATTTATGCATGAATGATCAACATGTCTAACAGAATGTCAGCAAGCTCTTTATTTTCATTTCTACCTTCTCGGGGTGAGGAGGCTGGAAACCTGATAACAAGGAGTTTCTCTGGTCATTTAAGAGGGCAGCCCTGACTTTGTTATCCAATTAGAACAAAGATGTGCACCTGTAGCATCCGCTRTATTAAATTTCGTTGCTCTTTTGTCGCGCAGTTAAAAAAGCGGCGTTTGGAGGTTATAGCTCTCCTACCTTCCCTAGTCATGCCAGGTGCCAGGGCCGCATGAACGCAAACGTTTGGGAGCTACTGAGAACGGGATGTTAAAGGTGAGCTATTTCACTGTGTTTGAAGTACTAATGCAATACCTGACACAAGTTTTCAGCTTTTAGGGCGGTAGAAGATGACACCCTCGGGCAGGCGGAGGGTGCTGTCGCCGGGGGTCCCTGAGGCGGCTGGAGCGGGGAATTCAGCCTCGCTTGCAGGGCTTGGCGCCGGCCTCGCTGTGCGCGGATCTCGCAGGCTCCGGCTCCCCGTTTCCATGGGAAGCCGGGACTGGCCTCGGGCTGGACGGGGAAGTCAGAAAAGCGCCCACCCGACGGCGGGGGTGCGGCGGCGGCAGCCCCTCGCCATGGCAACCAGGCCGGGCGATGGAGGCGGCGGCGGGGCAGCCKCAGGGCTCGGCCGTGGCCGCTGCCGCCCTCCCGGGGGCCCGGGCAGAGCCCACCAAGCCGGCAGAGCCCACCAAGCCCGCCGAGCCCCCGGCCCCGCCGGAGCGCGGCGCGGACACGCTGCAGGTGCGGGGGCGGAGGGGCCGCTCGGGGCTGAGGGGACGGGAGCGAGCGGGCATGGAGCGGGAGGGGAGCGCGGCCGCCGCCGGGAGCCCCCGGGCAGGCGACCCTCGTGGGTGCGCAGTGTCCCGCGGTATGCGGGGAAAAAGGGAGCTGTGGAGCGGCTGCTCGGGTAACTTTTGTTCCCAAGAGGTTTGAGGGAAGGGGCGCCCCGGGAGGGTACGGAGCCGCCGTGTGAGGGTCGCGGCCGCCGCTTCTCCCCTGCTCTGSTGAGGGCACGCTCATAACGGGAGATAACCGCGGGTAGTTCGCCTCCGCGGGGAAGTTAGTTTTATCTGTGATGAACTTCAAACTTTTATTGCTTGTAAACAAATTACGCGTTACTCTCTCTTGAAGAGGGCAGCTGTTTCTAATGGCAATTACCTGTCTTGTGACAAGATTTCAGGTGTGAAAACACTTAAGGTTGATTTTTCAGTACCAGTGTCTTAGGGTGCTCTTGAGGCCTGCAGGAATTCCTGCCTCACACTCTAAGTCTGCTGTTTTCAGTTCCACTCTGATAGTTACTTTATTACTATCTTTTTTTTTTTCTTTTTTTTTTTTTTTTTTTTTTTTTTTTTTTTTTTTTTGAGTGGAAACACACACCAACATTATTTCAAGGGTTAACAGATAATAAAACTGTTTATTGCGAACGATTTGTTTTCCCTTTATTTTGGCTGAGTCCTCGATGTATCTAMACGCAAAGAAGCTTGCAGTGTATGGTCTTTCGCTATTAGTGGGAGCTCACTTGTTTGCCTTTCCTTGGAAGGGGTGTGTAGTTGATAGATTGTAGGGATGGTTGCATCCTATATAGATTCCCATAATGTTAAAGCAGTACGGATGCCTCTCATTCTTAAATGTCGCAGTAGTTACCGGGACATGTTCCAAACCCATTTGGGCTGATATTTCTTTATAATTGCATACATAGAAAGTAACTGTGCTTATTTCTTACACGAGTAATTTATTTACCAGGAGGGCTATTTGCCAAAACTTCAAATTTTCAAACAACGAGGGTCAGCCTAATGCTGTGGTAATATAATGTAGAMTATATTAATCTTTTATTAAAGATACTGTTTGGTTTATAAGAGGTTAATAAAAATGCAATTAATTAGGTATTTGATATGTGAAGCTAAGGTTAAAAATGATGCCATTCTCTCTTATTAGCATTCATTTGAATTTTGATCATAGTATTTTTCAACTGAGAATTTTGTTGCTATTTTTTTCCTTTATCTTTCATGGATATGGGATGAAGCATGCAGAACTTTTTTTWAAAAAAGTGTGTGGTTTGATTACATTTATCATTTTACACCTTCATGGTCTAGAAACATTTTTTGTTCCACTTGGGCATGAAATCTATATTAGTAAGCATGTGTGCCTTGTTTTTTTTTTTTTATCTTTTCTAGAATGGGGCTTGATGATGTAACTTCTCAATAACCAAAAATGTCCAAATGTCCTCCTACATTTTAGCAGCCTATGTTTTGCAGTGAATGGAGTGGAGGAAGATAGAGATGAAAGAGAATTTGTTCCGCACTTAAACAAATCACAGTTTAACCACTAAGGACAAGAAAGTAGCCATGTTACTCTTGTGCAGTGTAGCTTTACTTAATAGGAGTTTTTAACAAACAGATCAATAAAATTGTTAACCTTTTAACTTCTACCTTAAATCTTCTGATGTTGAGGTGTGGTAGCCCATGTGGAAATGAAGATTCCCTTTCCACTGCCCCCCGCCAGTGGATATACATAGTGGATTTGTAAAATTATAATGGAAAAAATGTAACAAACTTCTCTCAGGTATTGGCAGTTTCCCAGGGAAWCAAAATTATGACACCAATAATTGTTCAATACCAGGTGTAGGGAAGTGTAAACAGGGAAAAACATTTGGTGTGTCAGTGAAAACATGTGAAAATGATTAACACTGTGCTGGCTGTTTGGCCATAACTTTATTGAAAGAAATGAAATGCTTTCCTCTCCAAGAAAGGATAAAATTTCAGCCTTATTCTGTGTGCCATTATTTTGGTGTTGTTCCTGACAGAAATCAATTCTTCATTTTTATTAGTGTTTCTTTTCTGAAACAATATAGAGAAGAGGATGTGGGGTTCAGCCTCTGCGAAAGGCATGTTGTTAAAAGGAGCTGAATTCATGTACACACACTGCAAGAGTTATAACCTGGCAAGTCCTTGATAAGAAAAATCCTACATTCAGCAACATACACCCAAATGAAYAGGGGCAGAAAGAAAACTACATGTGCATTTTTCTAAGGAAGCATGCAAAGTTGAAATGAGAGATGGTTAATGTATGGGAACTGGAAAGAAAAAGTGGATGAAAAGAGAACTTCTTCAATATCCTATGAAAAGACAAGTTTTCTGACTTTTGGACCTGTAATTTTTAAAGCAATGATTGACCATCTTTAATCAGGTTTAAAAGTACCCACTTGGCTGCTGGTGGCAGAGAAGCCAGTGAATACCGATACTGAAAGTCAGAGCATGCAGCAAATTGCATGAAATAGCTGTTACTGTAGTGTAAGGTGGMTGAGGTAATCTTAGCAAAGGCTGATGGCTATCCTGCTAGAAGATGGAAAAAGCTGCCTTTTGTTTTTATCACCAGTAGGATAAGACCAGAAATTAATATGCAGCCATGGGAGAGGAATTGATGCAGTAGCATGAGAACTATTTAATTAATTTTCTAACAGGGCCTTTTAATCAAAAGAAAGCAGAAGCCCAATGTTGCTGTCTTGTTTGGAATACACAGACAAATGAGCAATAAATCAATACGGATTCCATTTGCCAAATATATTTGGATAAAATGTGACATCAAATGATTAGATGGGAATGAAGGATTTTTCTTAGGCACAGTCAGTCTGTGGTTAAAAGAATGTCACAGGTCCTTACTGGTTCCAGTTTTCAGTAGCCAAACAACATTTGAAAATGCTTAATAGACACAAGGAACATTTCTAAGGAACTGTGACTGGTAATGAAGGAGTATTTAATAATTACAACTAATATTCAGAAGATTTACTGATAAGGAAGACCTCTGTCATTTAGCCTAGATCAGACAATGTGTCGTATTCCAAACACGTCAAGAATGTTAGCACTTCATGGCAAATAACAATCATGTGCCATAAAAGCAGAAAGAGGCTTAATAGCCAGCAGCTATAGGGCATCCTGTCCAACCCCCTCTCTCTGAATGTGCAAGCAGAGATGGTAAGCCGGGGACACAGCARTAGCACAGCTCTGGTTGCTCAGCAACAATTCCAGCTTTCCACTGTGAGTATGTGGTAAGCAGGCAGCAGCAGTCGTGCTTTTTCCAGAAATGTCAGATTTTGCAGGAAGAAGCAAATTCTTCTCTGACAGTGTTGGAAGACGTGGGCTGCCCGTGTACAGCCCAGAAACCCCAGGATAACCATGTAACTTTCCATTATTGCTGCTTTTGTGGAATTGAATGGTTTTGGAGTTTATGTAATATTGAAATTGGCAATTTATATTTACTCTGTTGCTAAACTTATGTAGAGGGAGGTGCTTGCTTGTTGGCAAATAACTGGTTTTGCTTGTAGGTTTCTGARTAGACAATATACCTGAAGGGTGTGTTGGGGTGAGGACCTGGGGTTGACCCACAGGGTAGGAGATAACACTGAGCACTTCCTAGCTCTGTGCAATTGAGCTGCTAATGATGGAAGTTTAACATCATTTAACTGCACAACAGAAATGGACATAACGCCAACAGTTCTGGGAAGTAACAGCATGCCTCACGTGTTRTTGTGTTCCTGTGATACCCAGTGAATTGTAGGGTGTCATGGTTTAACCCAGCTGGCAAATAAACCTGACATGGCAGTTCACCTGCTCCTCACTGTGCACTGGGATAGGGAGAGAATTAGAGAAAAAGTGAAGAAACTTGTGGGTTGAGATCAAAACAGTTTATTAAGGAAAATAAAGTCCTGCATGCAAGCAAAGCAGGTTAAGGAATGCATTCACCACTTGTAATGGGATCCCTCCCACATAATAGTGACTTGGGAAGGAAAACACCATTTTCTCTGATCTCCCCYCTTYCTTCTTCTCCCCCTGCTTTATRTACTGAGCMTGATGCCATGTGGTCTGGAATGTTCCTTGGATCAGGTGTTATGGCTTGTTATGCCCAGTTTCTTGCTGTTGGGATGAGAAAGCCTTGGTGCTGGGCAAACGCTGCTCAGCAGCACCTGAAACATCCCTGAATGATTAACACTGTTTCCTGCTCCAATCTAAAACATGGCCCTGTACCAGTTACTAGGAAGAAATTTAACGCTGCCTCAGCCAAACTCAGCGCACAGGGTGTTAGGGGGACTGGATTAAAAGTGATCAAAAAGGCTAAATGCGGAGAGTGGCACTTGGCACTCCTTATGCTTTCTAAGATTAAGGAAGGGCAGGCAGAGTTACAGAGGACTTCTTGGAGGCTATTGCAGGACAAAAACCTCAACCCTCTTCACTTTATATTTTGAGTATAGATTTGCCCTCAAGTGTCTATTCTGTTCATGCTCAAATCAGCTGTTTTTCCTGCTTGGCTGAGGTAACAGAAGGGAGATGCCCTCTGAGACAATGTTGGGAGCATTCAGGACTCCTCGAAAAGCTGACGACACCACTAAAGTATCGTGAAAAAAAGAGA
This sequence comes from Malurus melanocephalus, assembly GCF_030028575.1. Taxonomy (NCBI): domain Eukaryota; kingdom Metazoa; phylum Chordata; class Aves; order Passeriformes; family Maluridae; genus Malurus; species Malurus melanocephalus. The sequence continues at coordinate 1,368,383 of NW_026623257.1, read as the reverse complement.
AATATTAGTATGCTGTAAGAAAAAAAATATTAAAAACTTCAGGTTCTTGAAGCAATAAATCCTTCATGATGCCGAATTTGGAGCTGTCTTCTGATGTGTGTACCGAAACAGATTTTCCTTTACCTTTTGTGATTGCCATAGTGTTGTTTTGAACAGCACCCATGAATGTAATTGTTATTACAGCAAGTTGAAGAAATTGCAAATTTTAGACTAACTTAAATGACTTAACTTTTATTATTTCAATGAAGAAGAAGCTGGTATTTCTTGAGTGCAATATGTGACTCGASCCTTTGTATTTTAGATAATAGTTTAGAAAAGGTACCAGGCTTTTCCTTAGCATATATGAACACTATACATTTAAAGAACAGATTTTTACTGTGCAAGTGTTTTATTTAGCAGGTAACAGAGGGTGGAGTATTCAAGCTCCACTGACTGCTAAGGGATTATGAGATCATAACTTGGATGTGAAATCAGGTGCCAGAAGTTCAAGGCAGTAGGATAYAGTTTATTTTTCCTCACCATTTGATTCCCAGAAATCTATGTACCAGAAGCATTTAAAATGTCTGATATTGAAAAAATAACATGCATTCTGCCTCTCATGGAGRTTATTTGGCATATTTTAAGATAGGAAAATATAAAATATGGAAATTGGGATTTCTCATATCTATTTCTAATGATCTTTAGTTTAATAAAGAAGCAAAACTTGCCTTCCTCCTGCTCTGAATTATTTTCTCTTTTCAAAGTTTTTTACCTCTTCAAGAAGAATGCTTGTTATGTGTGGTGAAGTGATTATTAATATAAACTGTTTATTAATATAAATAGGTCAAAAAGCACAGAACTCCTCTATATGAAATAATTTATTTTAATTTTCTATGAAATTTTGAGGGTATACAAAGGATGTATAATCTCATTCTAATAAATCTAAGGATTTATTAGCGGGATTTGTAGCTGAGCCATTACTGTAAAATGAAAGGRTTATTTTTTGGAGGAAAAGTAAATTGCAGCAGAAGGCTGGGGAGGGTGCTTTTCCCAGTGCAGCCAGGTAATAGGTCCCTGCTGAGCACCCTCTTAGACTGGTCTGTTTGTGCCTCCAGGACAGCATGGGGCAGTGATGAGGATAAGGAATGAGTCTTTTCCTTGGGACTTGTCCAAACTCCCTATTGATTATTACTGCTTATTGGAGTATACCAATCAAATGTAAATGTTACTGGTTTTAAAATCTTTTTGCACATATGTTATCTAGTAATAGGTATCAAGCATCTTTAAAAAATGTTTTCTACCTTGTTATGCATTCTAATGCAAACTAAAATCTTCAAAGACAAAAAACAGAGGAAGGGAGGAAGTGAAGAAGGGTGATCCTTTTGCCAGAGGGAATGGCTTCCTATAAGCATGGTAACAGCCCTTTAGCGTGTGCAGATGCAGGCCATAGGGAATAACAGTACAAAAGAATAAGCACCAGAACAGCAAATGAAAAAAAAAAAAAACCTGCCCACAGAGGCTCTGGAAAACATCTTGGGTGCAAGACTACAGAACTGCAAGCTTTTAGCATTACTCAGCTGAAAGCAGCTGCAAGTACTGTGCCATCAGATGTTTTTAGATTTGTTGGAATTTAAAAGTTGAAGCCCAAATCTACAGAAATCAAGGGACTGTAACAGTCTCAACAAAAAGGTGAGCTTAACCTTCTCCTGTGGTGGGGTTACTTTATGTCCTTCTGAGACGATATGAACAGSCCTCTGGACAATTATTTGACTGTGGTGAAGAGGGAATTCCTGCTAAAAGCTGAGAAGCAGAATTTTGTTCAAGAGTGTTGATTTAGCCATATGCAGACAATGCTGTAACTCTGGGAAAAGCTTTCAGAATCTTATTTTATTTACTCAAGAGCACTGTTGCAAGAGTATTCAATTAACCATCCTTTTAAAGCTTAAGAAAAATGTGAATAAAGGGGTTTGGATATTAACTTCCCCCTGGCCCTGCTTGCCATACTGCAGTCATAGGGTCATAGCTGGGGAAAAGGGCACTGGAAGTACTAAGTCAGTCTTGATACAATGGTTTGTTGGGAGACAGCCTCCAGAGATCCAATAAAAGTGGTAATCTRAATCTTAAGTTAACCAATTAAAAAAAAAGCCTCCAAATGCTTAGGGCAAGAAGTGCCTTGTTAAAGGATGACTGGTTTTAGAAAGAATCAAAGACTAAAATTTTGCTAAGAAAATAAAAGAAAAATTAATTACAGTGCAGAAAAGAAATACAAATATATGGCCTGTGATTATTATTACCTTTTAATTTTTGCAGAAAAAAAAGAACATGTATGAAAGCCAACACTACTACTTTGGCTGGTTGACAAGCAYTATGTTTTTAATGCCATAGCTGCTACTATTAAAAATTGCCAAGTGGTTTTTTTTTGTTATTAGTCAAAGAATTGTGTTAAATAGTCAAATTGGGTTAATTAGTCAAAGCTTGGATTAAATATAGTTAGTTGCTGCATCTTTGTTTTAATTAAATTTTTATCAAACTTAAATTGTAAGGAAATGAGTAGGTAAAAGTTGCATTAAATGGAACCTTGTTTGGTGGTAAATAACTCCAGTAGACTGAAAAATGAGTAAGACATTTTTAAAGATTGTTTGGAAATAAATATTAATTTAAAATGTCATAACTGTACAAAATAAAACACTTMATCACTTTCTACATTTCAAAATCTGTGTTGAAGGAGTTATTTCCTTTAATTGTGCATATATTAGTAAATTAGAGGAGGGAGAGAAAACAAGGAAGGCATTTTCCTTTCAATGTTTTCAAACTAAAGACTTCTTGTRTGCACTAGTAACACAGCTGAACAAATAGCTCTTTCTGGGTTACTGTGGAAGAAGTGCCACACAAGTTCTATTTTTAGCTAATACATCTAGCTCTTTTCAAAGATGGTCTGATAGCTCAAACTAAGATTGGTAGGAATGGTCCAAAGGGCAGCTGGAGGTTTAAATAACTTCTAAGTGACTGGAAAAAAAATGCAACAAGGTTAGCATAGCTACTGAACTTTTTAAATTAATATGTTGTGCACAACMGAGTGATAGAGCACAATGGAAATACCTTTATATTAAAATCCGTAATGGTGTAGATGTGTTGTGTGTAAATTATTTACATCCTGTTTGCTACAGAGTCAGACTATTAAGATTTATGGTTGGATGTTATCTTAAAGTCTTTTCCACCCTAAATGATTTTTACCTTACCCAATATGAGTATATCATGTCATTGCTGCATATCTGGCTTCTGTCTCTGGAGCACAAGAAGTGCTTTTCTCATGACTTGTAGGTCAGAGGAGTTACTCCTGTGAGCTCACTGCACCTGTGGGTGGAGATTTAAAAAGCTTTAGAGRAGTTTAGTTCAGCTGTGTCTGAACAACTGTAATAACTAGATTGCAGTTCAAAAGTAGTGCTAAACAAGTATG
>NW_026623257.1:1345084-1364912 GCF_030028575.1 Malurus melanocephalus | reverse complement strand
GTTGCTTCTGTGGATCCAGGTATGCTTTTGGTGCTGGCAACTAAGCTTAAGATAGTTTTGGGACATAGAACAGCTTACAGGACCCGAATCAAATGGCCTTATCTGATATTCATTGATAGCCAGACAAAAATGTGAGCTTTTAATTGACAAATGTTTTTGTTGGCTATTCCATGGAAAACAGATTATCCAAATGGTCATTTTGTTATTAGAGCTAAGCATCCCAGGTTAGTACAAGCAAGCTTTTAGTTATTGATTTACTTACCTTATGTGGTTTGCATATCAGAAAAAAATCAGGCACGAGTTTTTAAGACTTGTGTTGCTGAATCCCCTTCCAGCTAAAATAAATAAAGGGCAGTGGAACAGAAAATACAAACCACTACATCACTGCCTTCACTTAAAAAGAAAACAAATCAGCTCGCAGAAAGTAGTTAATATCTGTAAAAGTATTTACTACCTTAAAAAGTGATAAATGACATAAATAATCAGTTTGCCAGCTTCCAATGCTGATCTGGAAAAAGTACAAATAAATTTTTTAACTTTATAGTCATAACTTCAGAGAAGTTTTCCACAAATTTCTATTTCATTATCTAATATGCCTAAAATGTTGTTAGAAACTTGTCTGCAGTAATCTTTTATATGTTTTAGACTGTCTTTAAGCTTAAGAAAGAGGGAAATTTTCAGTAGCAGTGGTCATGACCCCTTAACCATGATGATTACTAATTTCTGTATGTTAGCCAGGTGCTCCCAAAGGTAGAAGTAGGCTTCACTGATCAGTAATGATCAGTTCAGAGAYCATCAGTTTGATGTGAATTTAGGTTTAGGTTTGTTCTTTTCCCATTTGCTTACACTGAATTTTCATTTGCCATTCTAACACATCATAGTTGCTCGGACTTGTAAAGTTTTGCAATTCTTTGTGGTCATCCTTATTACCTTGAATAACATAGTTTTGTCTGCAGATGTCATTCTTGAAGTTTTCCCTCTTTTACTGCAGGTATCTGCAGAGTTTTCCCTGACTGTGCAGATACCTGCAGTGCTCCACTTACACCTTACAACTGTTGCTCTAAGATCTAACTATTCATTTATGCCTATTCTCTTCATTCCAACATTTAATCAAGTCTCTGTCTTTGAAGGTCATTTCCCTTATGCTTTTTCTAAAAGCACTTGACAATTGATCTTTTTGAAAGCTTTATTTGCAAATCCATATAATGTAGATCAACCTTCTTTACACTAATGCTTATTAACCTCTTCAGTGAACCTCAGCAGTTCATGATGAATGTTTCTACCTTTCAAAAAATCTTTTTGAATTTTCCTTTGGAAATTAAATTATTTGAGCTGCCTTWTAACTCTATTCTTTAATATAATGCCTGTTTTTTTTACCTACCAAGGCTTCATCATCAGGTGTTTCTCATTCAATCAGCCCTGAAGGTGTGTTCTTATTTTATCAGCCAGAGTCCAGTCCTCTGATATTGATTCAGAATATATGTCACATTAAGAAACTTTACTCTTTTGCCTTTGAGCTCCTTTGCAATTTTTGGGCATCTAATCATCTGATGCATTACTTTCCATAGATTAAAAAAGTTTTTTTTTTCTTTTTCAGCTTAAAAACTCATCATCTGGCCCTAATATGTTACCTCCTAAATGGGAGGTTTCTGTGAAGAAAATATTGAATTCTGCAGCAAAAATGCTTATGAATTTAGTACTCTTCTATTGCTTTCTTAGAGTCATAGAATGGTTTGATTGGAAGGGAGCTTAAAGAACATCTCACTCCAAACTCCCCTGCCATGGCAGGGACACTTTCCATCAGACCAGRTTGCTCAAAGCCCTATCCAGCCTAGCCTTGAAYACCTCCAGGGATRCAGCATCCACAGCTTCTCTGGGCAAACTGTTCTGTTGTCTTGCCATCCTCATAGCAAAGAATTTTACCRAATATCTGATCTAAACCTGCTCTCTTTCAGTTTGACTTTATTCCCCCTTGTYCTGTCACTATCTGCTCTTGTAAAAAGTCTCTCAATCTTTCTTGTTGGTGCCCTTTAGGTACTGGAAGGTCACAATTAGATCACCCCAAAGCATTTTCTTTTCCAGGCTGAACAAACCCAATTTTCTTAACCTTTCCCGATTGGGAAAGCACACGTGCTCCATCCTTCTAATTTTCTTGTTGACCCTCCTCTGGTCTCACTCCAAGAAGTCCATGTTTTTCCTGTGCTGGATGCAGTGCTCTAAGTGGGGTCTCACCAGAGCAGAGCAGAGGGGCAGAATCCTTCYGCCCTACTGCCCATGCTGCTTTTGATGCAGCCCAGGACACATTTCGCTTTCTGGGCTGTGWGTRCACATGGCTGGGCCATATCCAGCCTCTCCTCCACCAGCAATCCCAAGTCTCGCAATGCTGTGGGTTTTTTTGAAGACATTGTGGGAAGTTTCCTATTGTTGTGGTGCACCATGGAAGGGACCTCATTATCAGTGCTTTGTATTTCTTACTAGCTATTATTCAGTCTGCTTCACCTTGCCTTATTGCATCCTTGTGTAAGGTGTCAGGATTTAATGCATCTGGGGTTTTTCCATGTCATTGTTGTTCCAGCTTTTTGGAGGATGCCTGCTGGTTTTTGCTCTACATTTTAGCTGTGATGCCTGGCTTATGCTTTTTCTCAAGTTTTTCATGGTAGAAGCTGTGTGATTGCTCTGCCTTTTCACCAYGGTGCTGTTAAATAGTTGGCATGTTGTCTGCAAAGATTTAATTCTTTTGACTGTTTTTATCTTCTTGCTTTTAGTGGTTCCTCAGTTTGAAGAAGCATTGGCTTTTCTAAGACTTTTGTTAATACTGTTGTAATGACCCACCCTTAATGGGGAAGAAGTACCTAAGATTCATAAATGGTCAACAGGAATAACAAAAGTGAGAGGATCTGCTAGCAATTAGAAAGTTTTATTAGTAAATTGCACTCTTGGCACAGCAATTGGTGTGTCAGTTCCTGACCTACGGTATAAGCACATAACAGTGGGGTTTGGATAAAAGGATAGAGTGGAAGTGAGGGAAGAATTTAAAGAGGAAGAGATTAATTAAGGACAGAAAGAAAGTAGAAGAAAAGAAAGAGGGAAAACAGGAGAGATTCAAGAGGGATAGATGAATTAAAGAAAGAAAGGAACAGAAAAAAAGAGATGAAACAATCATCACTTCTGATTGCAGCATTGATCAGCTGATAAACATTGATCTAGCTGCACCAGTCCAGCCAGTGAAACATCCAGGATCCTGGGGGACACTGTCCAGGCTTCAGAAGGTACCTTTTGTATGGACAGGATTCTCGGTTTCTATGTAAATTATTTGTCAAGTGCAGGCCTTTCTAGAAATGGGTTGGAGAGCTTTGGGGGCCACTGGTGCTCTCCATCCCACGTTATAGTTCATGCCCGCTTCCTGCCGCTCATTCCTGCCCTTATACTGTACTATGTTGTTGTTCCTTCTCACAGAAAAGTGTTCCTCTCTTTCCATCCTGGCCTCTCTTCTCCTTATTTTTTCTCAAGACATGTTAATACCACTATTAACTTCTCAGGTCATTGTGTGGCCTGGGTGGAGTGTAGGGACGCACCCCCACAATCCCTCCTGTGCCTCTGGGCCTCTACAGCTGTGTTAAATTTTGTGTTTTATTTGAACACTAATATTTGGAACCTGATATTGTGCCTTTTTGAGGACTGAGGTAGAAGTTACTCAGCCTCATGTATTTTTTAATTATGAACTTTCTGTTATTGATGTCTAAAAAAATTAGTATCAGCATCACAATCTGAAATGGTATTTCCCAGGTGTATATGAAGACAGCTGAAGTTACTTGCTGATTCTGTTCCCTGCCATGGGGCCCTCCAGTCACTCTCAGCATGTYACAATCAATTCTTCCAGGCTAATTAGGCAGACACTAACATCATACACTGTCTGTCTTGTTTGTGACTGAAACTTTGTGCTGCTGGGCTCTGATTGACTCRTTAACTTGTTTGAACACTGAGCTCTTTTGGACCAGTGTGCACTTCGCACTTTTCCATGTTTCCTGTGCAGTAAATACCTTAATGTGTGGCACAAGGTATCAATGGATACCTTCCTAATGCCATTTTAGTAGTTTCTAGTGCTGTGTCTTTAGAGCAGTGTCTTAGTTCAAAGACAGCATTCCAGTTCCCCTGACATTGTTCCTAGGACTTTTCCTGCTCAGGTAAAAGCAGTTTACATTCTTGTTTTGGTTTTCTGTTTTCTTTTGCCTTGTTCAAAGAGACAACATTTTCCTGTCCAGCCTTTTTYTATGTCTTGCAGTATGATTGGTAATGTCTACCTTTAGCTCTGGTTATTCACATTACAATTGCATCAGGAGAATGCAGCAGAGTAGAATGTCCATTTTTTTTCAGTTCCTCCACTTATAGTCAGTATAGATTTTATTCTGTGATTTGTAAGTAATCATCTCTGTAAAGAATAATTTCAACTGCTAAATTTTAAATATATTATTTTGTATCTCATGAAAAGTCATGTACACTTCCAGCTTTTAACCACTAGATGGTAGCTAACTGCTGTCTACTACTTCTAATTGCTCATAGTAAAAGARCCCTCGTTGCCAAAGCTGTGCAATGTAACACTAACAAAAAAGAAAGTATCATGAAATCATAGTGGTAATTTACCCCAGTTTTAACAATGCTTTTCAGGGTGCTGAACAGAGTCAAGGCATGCCAGGGATGCATGACAGACTAAAATTATTCTTAGAATTCGGAGTTATAATACAAGATTACATATCATCATTAATGTATACATTAAATTATTAAAAGTAATCTGACTTCACAATGGATCTTGCACTATTGAAGCATCTGGGGAGGAAATGTATTTTCAAATCACGGATTGGAATCAATCTGATCAATTGATCATCAATAAAATAAAGGGTAAAAGAAAGATTATTTTAAAGTCAGTTAAAAACTACAAGAAAACTTTTTTTTTTCAAATTATAAAAAATGTTTATGTAAATCAAATGTGRCACTGGAATAGAGCACTGAGTCCTTGTTAAGCTCTGCCTCTGCATAAACTCTTCTGGTCAAAAATCTGAAAAAAATCAGCCTGGATTATTTGACCCATTTCCATTGCCATTATACACCCTTCAGTCTAATGCTCCAGTGGTTGTAAAGCAAGTTCCTAAACACTATTTTTTGAAGCAGTTTAAACTGATATCAGTTCCACTGTGTTTAAGGCTGAGCATTATTTGGTTTTGTGGCTTATAAGGCAAAGAAGAGGTACATGTTATAAGAATCTGGCATATGGTTGTTAACCAGAAGGTTGCTTCTTAGCCTTCTGGGTTGATTGCATCAATGTTGTGCTAAATTGGCTCTGCTGGAAGTCTGGCTTTTTACCCAAGGACAATAGAGACCTGATGACAGGAGTTACTCTCAACCATTTTGCTATTTTCCTTTATATAACTTAATGAGATGGATGATCACGGTAAGTTGAGTTTCATGAACATCACCAACCTTTGATCGACTCTAACCAATATCAGTTTATTAACCAGTACTGTTAATGCAGTGTGGCTAAAAGGTTCTGAGGACATATTACAGCTCAGAGGAGAGTTTCTGTGTAAGGTGATGATTTGTAATTATTTGATATTAACATATATATGGGTTCCCATGGTGGATTAAATTATTCCTTGTCATGGTTCCCAATCATTTTAATTTTGCAAGTCTCTAATTGATCWAAAAATGTCACATTCCAAGTTACTTAAATGACTGAGATTTCTGGAGTTTGAAGACTATTTCTTTCAGAAAACGATAAATGATCTGACAGAGATGCTCTGCTGGGCTTGCCATTTACAAACAAGAAGACTAATTGAAGGTGGGGAAGTTGAGAGAAGATTTAACTGCAGGGATCATTAGACTGTGGAGCTTAAAACCCTGAAAGAACCTTAGACTTTAGARCATCAGATTTTTGACTTCTTCAGGGAATCTTCTTGGCAGGAACCAATGAAGGGACTTCCCTAGTRGGAAACAGGGCTGAAGAAAACTTGGTGACCTGCAAGTATAACATCGTTGGAACAGCACAGAGGCCATTCAATGTGCAGAAGGAGGAGGACGCCTTGTAGGATAAACACAGAGGGTATGAACTCAAACATGCAAGTGTCCTCAGAAGCTTGGGATGAAGTAGAATCAGGGATGGGCCACCCAGGAAGGATACAGAGACAATGCTTGGGTTTGCAGAGGTAGGGAGCTCCAGCTAGTGAGGAGGGCAAAGGGAAATTACATGTTGTTTCTAGGTACACTGTTAGCACAGGACAATGAAGGCTGACTGCTCAAGGGARTGGGGCACTAAGGAGCAAAGAACGTGGGGAAGGTTAAAGCTTTCAGGGATTTATCAGTTTTCATGAGCTGGCTTTGCCTTCTATGTATTTTAGGCCTTCGAGCCTCCTTGCAAAATGTACAGAAATGAAGGATTACCCACAGTAGCTGAAGATAGTGTCAGAGAGCACTTGAGCCAGTATAGAAGTCCATGGGAGTAGATAGCATATGTCTGAAGGTCCTGCAAGAGGAAACCAATGCCATTTTGAGGCCCATCTCTCTTTGAAAGGCCACAATGATCTGGGAAGGTTCCTGATAACTGGAAAAAGACAAATGTCACAACTGCCACTCACTACCAATTAGGTTGGAAAAGAGCTTTGAGATATTCAAGTCCAGCCTGTGACTGAACATCACCATGTCAACTAGACCATTGTACTGAGTGCCATATCCAGTCTTTTCTTAAATCCCTCCAAGGATGGTGACTCCACCATGTCCCTGGACCCCTTGCAATATCTAAACATCCTTTCTGTTAAAAAAATTCTTCTTATTGCTCAACCTAAACCTCCCCTGGTGCAGCTTACGGCTGTGTCTTATTGCCTTCAAAGAGGAGAAAAGGGAAGATCTTGGGAATGACACACCAACCAGCGCTTCGTCAGGCCCATTTATGGTTGTGGGGCAAACTGTTCTGAAAGCCTTATCATAGCAATGAAACACCAAGAAAGCTGAGTGCAAGCAGCCATCATATATTTACCAGTGTCAAATTCTGTATGATCTGCCTGATTGCCTTCTGTGTGGAGATGGATGGCTGTGTAGGGAAGCAGCAAGAGTGGGTACTGAGAGAAGTGTGCTCGTTTAGCCACAGGAAGAAAAGGCTAAGGGGAGATCTGAYTGCAGCCTATAATTGTCTAATGAGAGAGTAGAGCTGAACTCTTCATTAAGGTGTGCCACCATGCACAAGTGGGAATGTGGGGGATTTCAGCCAGATGGGAACAGTCTTTTTGTTGGGTGGTCAGGTTAAATTGGGCACTGTTATGTAGCCCCAGAGGCTGTGGAATCTCCATCCTCAGAGATATTCAAACTGCAAACATCTCTGAGCAACCCAGTCTAGTTGGACTGGATTTGAGTGAAAGACAGCTCTTGATGACTTTCTGAGATCTCTTTAAAGTCTCGTAATTTTRTGATTCTGGAAATTATTTGCTATGACCTTACAACATTTTAGGAAAATCTCTATGATTTCTAGATGGTTTTCCCAAGAGATTTACCTGAAGAGTTTTTTCTTTTCCTTATTTTTTAAAAGAAGAACTTTTATTCCTGCATGGCAAATTTAAGCCTGAGTTTTTATATTAGAAATCACTTACATCATGCAAAGAAGTATGGAATCATAGAATGGTTTGGACTGGAAGGAACTTTAAAGATCAGCTGGTTCCAAACCCCTGCTCTGGGCAGGTACACCTTCCATTAGACCAGATTATTCAGAGCCCCATCCAGTCTGGCCTTGAACACTTCCAGGGATGGGGCATCCAGAGTTTCTMTGGGCAAYCTGCTGCAGAGCCYAAYCACYCTCWCATTGAACAGCCTGCCCTTCTGCTGCTTAAGGACATTTCCCCTTGTCCTACAACTACATGCCCTTGTGAAAAGTGCCTCCAGCCTTCTTTTAGGTCCCCTTTAGAACTGGAAGTTCTCCCCAGCTCCTGTTCTTGTCCAGGCAGAGCAGCTCCTGCCCTCTCAGTATGTCTTTACAAGAGAGTGGCTCCAGCCCTGTGATCAGCTCAATGGCTCTACTTTGGACTGCTTCCAGCTGAATGTAAATAATTAATTCCTCAGTGGTCTGAATATGTCCATAGGAATTAACTCCATATGTAATATTTAGTAGCATGTTTAATTTTAAACTATAGCTCTGCAAARAGTTCAGAGAAAGCTGTGGGTATTTACTTTTACCCTAAATGTGTTTTTTCACTCTTTCTCATTCAAACATGTATGCACAACTGGATTTGACTGTAGTAGGTGGGAAAATGCAGATAATGCAGGGAAAATGGTTTTCACTCCTGTGTTTTTTGTCAACATAAGCATGTCAAGTGTTTTTAGACATTATTCATGTTGACATGAGTGGAAGCAGAAATATTTAGGGACATTATAAGCCAGAAATAACTGTAAAAATGTCTGTTTTCTTGTTCCTAATACTGGATAATTAGTTTGTTTTTCTTGACATTTTCAAGAGGACATTGGATTATATTCAGCCACTGAAGAGGAAAAAATATAAGCTCTTCTAAGAAGAAAAAACCCTAACATTTCTTGCTGAAGAAAAATTGCTGTATTAAGCAACCATTGTACAACTGAAAAATAAGTGTGACTGAATGCACTTGTATAAAAAAATATGAATAGAAAACTCAGTAATTTACAAGTCTGTAGGTAAAAGATATTTGAAAGTTGCTTGACTATRGTTGCTATATATTTAAGCAGTCACCTGTGACAAGGAAACAAAGCTGTCTGTTGACACGAGGATTGCTTCAGAAGGCTAAACACAAATCAGAGAAGCAGTTATAAARTTGACTTCTGTAAACAGTTATGTTGCCCTTGAGTATGATGAATTGTATCCAGCCGTGTTTGTATGTAAACAGTATCACCTTAACAACTCTGGGTCTGGTAGCAGTAACTTTCAAGGCCTAATCTATAGGCAGTAAATTCTGGTGGCTAGAGACCTYTCGTTTCCGTGGTAGTGCAATTTAATTTTCAAGCAATTTGTATGCACACTAGAACTGAATTTTAAATACAGAGATAAGGTTAATAGCTGCTGGGTTTTTTTGGTCCTTACTCTATTTTCCAGAGTTCTTTTGGTGTTCCTACTGGAAACGAAAGAAGTGTAAGCAAAAGGTTGGGGGGACAGTGCAAGATGATGAATGTGGAAGCTTTCTACATGGTTTAGGGCTTGTTCCTGAAAMATACTTGATTCTTGTATTGAATGGTATGATGTTTAGAGCTGCAAGAAAGSAACTTTGGAAACGGAGCATTGGCAGAGTGATAAAGGTAAGAAAAAMTGAATTTTGAGCTAGGTTTAGACTAATAACCATGTAATTTGAATAAAGATGTGTATTGAGCAGGAGGGCATAGAAAAACCTGCGTTTTAAAAGTGGTGTAAGTGGATGATGTTAGTTGCATGGAAAATTTGCACTGGGAGGTATTTATGCATTTGACCAGTGGTACTTGTATCTTGCCCAGATTGTTGCAATGGTCTGATAATRGCACAATTTCACTAATGCTGTATTAGTACATTGWAGTGTTTCRTGTTGKATCTGACARCAGSGGKGGACTCTGCCACCAAGGAAAATAGAAGTGTAGGTTCTCTTTTCCCATACTTCTAAGATAGGAATAGAATTTTGGAGGCAATACTTAGCATTGAGAAGCAACAATAGAATATAGGAGTCAGTAAGTTACTTAGACCAAATTAAAAAACTGGTTATTTAAGCAAACTGTTCCTGCCTTAATGCAATATATTAACATGTGCAGAGCTGATTTTTGAGCTTTAAGAGTTAGCTAAGGGGATTGCCCCAATTCTTTAGGGTTTATATTTTTTTTTTGAAAGAGGAAAGAGAAGCGTGTGTGTCTATTAAAAACTCAGGGTGCTTGAAAATGTGCAAAATGGTTTGTAGTTTACTTTCATAGGGAAATTAATGAGCAAGGCTAATGCAATATGAAATATCTTAGCAAATTAAAGAAGARACAAAGGAATGCCACATTGGTTAAATAAATTTTGGATAAGGCAGTAAATTAACAAGAGAACATGCCTACTTTTTGACTTTTTCACTATTGAACTTGCCAGAAAAGTTTTGCTYATCCACATGACTTTGATTTGAGCATGTCTAAATGCAGTGATKCACAGTATTCTGACAACAAAATGCATCATTTGCTGGAGAAAGAGTGTTCAGAACAAGTTTTCTCTTGTGTGATTATGACTTGCATGCTAAATAAAAKTCTTGCTAACTCTATTCAGGGTGCCTGCATCAGCAGCTGCAGTCTGTAATGGAGAAGCTGGCAATAGTCAATAGCTGGTTTCTGAGCCTGTTGTTTCAAAGAAAGAAACCCTGGAATCTCTGACTTCTGCTTTTTTAGTACCTGCTGCTTAAATATATACATACTTTGTAGCAGCCATGAAACTTGTTCAAATTTTAATTTAATCTCCGTTGTTTCTTCAGACTGATGGTGAGATATTTATGGGTTTCCRTATATGTGAAGATAGAATTAGGAATCTCTCCCTTTTCTTCTTCAGGAGAAGATGTGTGTTGAAATTTGTTTCCTGTYCCAAATTGTTAGTATTTAGGTATTAGGGATTTTAAGGTTTATGCAATATAAAATGAGCTAGTTGTTATAAATGGACTAGCCATCAAAAAAAAGACTCTTCAGTTAATTAGTTTAGCTTTGGATCTTCATCTGTTGTGGAACTGTGTCATATGACCTTTCTTACCTTCATGACCAAGAGTGGTAAAAGAAACCCAAAACTAAACTTGGCTGTGTTACCTGTGTTGCTCTATATACTAAAACCTGAGGTAAAGCTGAATCATAAAAATCTTGGACAATCCTGCCTGATATTTAAGTGAGATGGTGTTTATCTCTAGTAAATTCTGCTCCTTCTGAATCCTCCCACATCGTGGGACATTAGGAAAAGGCTGCTGATGTTTTTCAGTTTGCATGTATGTGTTATTGCATGTAACAGCAATTTCTCTCTTACCTGCATAAATGATATTATGTGTGTTTCAGCATATTTCCATCTTCAAGCCTTRCTCTTTCAGTATTTTACAAAATGTTGAATTACATACAGCTGCCTATTCTTCGGAATATTTTGTAGAGATGCTTTTTAGGCCTATGTACTTCTRTAGTGAATCCCACAGAATATAATATGACAAAAACTCCCATGTATGACCACAATGCTGGTTTGAAGTGAGGTGTGAGGGTTGCTAAAGCGGAAAGGGAAGAATGAGAGGTAAGMAGCTCAACATTTTCTTAAAATTAATTCTCTGAGATTCCTAATCCTAAGTAAAGAAGATCCTACAAATTCATTCTTCTAGGAGTGTGCAAACGAAGCTCAGAAGCTAGATTGGAAGACAATTTCCAGGGTAGTTTCTTAGCTTTTTTAAATATGTAAATTTGTGACTTGCTATTGAAAGCACTGAAGTTAGGTTTCCTCTACTTTTCTGTGTACAAGCTAATCCTAAAAGTGAGGCAGGAGTCTCTTCTAATGACTGAAACAATTAATGTGTGAGTTTGTGGTTGAGCAACTCTTCATTTGGGAAGGAAGTCTGTAGAAATTGTAATTCATCAAAATATAGAACCCTGACAGCTTGAGTTGCATCAGGTGCTATTGCACTGCATTTCAGTAGCTATCAGGAAAAAAAATGTGTGGCACTTGCATTGGTTATAGAGACAGCCAACATATCAATGCAAATACCTTCCAGCAGTGACATGTCATAAATACAAGTCAGTGTCTYAATCTTCATAAAACTACAGCTTTACCATTTAGTTAATAGTTTCCTGGTTTTCTAGGTACAGTTCATTAAGTAATTTAAGTTAATTACTGTTTTAAAGTTTTGTGACATCTTAATGAATAYGCTTGTTACTTGGACTTAGACATCAAATATTGCTTAATGTTGTATGAAGAGCTATGCACAACAGCTTGTATATTTGTTATAGAGCTTGAGACATGATTTCAGTTTATACAAACAGTTATTTGTAGACTAAATGGAGGCTATGAACATATCAAGAGCATCTGTATAGGTGGAATTGTTGACTAACAACCAGTGTAAGGTGTAATCTTGTACAGCAAAATGTCTGGAGCTCTATGTTGGAAACACAAGCAGAGTACAAAAGTTGTCTCCCTTTTGTTTAGGTAAAATAAATGGATTCTTGTAGTATTAAATAGAAACTAGTTGGTAGAATATTGGTTGTATTTTTTTTTGTGTTAAAGATGCCCTATGAGTTGTGTCCAAATTACTGGACCAATAGTTTTGAGGATTCTAGTCATCATCTAGTGTGAATGAAGCTGATTCAGTTAAAATGGTGGCTTTTTGYAGTCTAAGTAGGAGGAAAATTTCTACTCATATTTCAAAATATGTAGGAAAGGCCAATCCTGTGATGACACTTCAGGAAACTGAAGACCATGTTAGGTGTGAGAGAGGTAAAGTAGCATAAAGTACATGTACAAATTGATCTGCTACTGTGTTCTTCAGACATATCTGTGTAAAGAATAGGGTCTGTATGTTTGTCTTTTATGTGGTAAAACATTTCTAATGCATTCAGCATTTATGAAGGCATGGTAGAAGTTACAAGTTTACCAAATATATCCAAATTCCTTTAGAAAGTAGGAAAGATGTTTACATAAGGGTAGAAAGAATATTAAGCAGGTCCTTTTGGCTCTGCAGAAGCTTGTGGATAAATCACTTACGCACACTATATAAAGTTACTAGTTTTATCCTCATCACCTGGGAAATAAGGATTGAATTTACCACCAATGAAACATAATTCYAAATTTCTTTTGAAAATGAAAAGATATTGAATCTTGTAATCCACAAGCACAATAATACCAGTAACTATTCCAGAAGGCTATTTTGTCTATAATGTAATGAGGTGTGTTACATATGGGAATTCAATTTAATTAGAAGAGTAGTCTTACTGCTTGAAGAATGGTATAATAGCTATAGTTAAGCACATTTGTAAACACTTGTGTACCTTGAGGCTTGTGGTTTGTTTTACTTCTCATTATATTAAAGAGATAATATATAAAACCCTGGCTTCCTCCAGCAGCATCTGTCTTTATTAGAGAACACTTACAATATCTTCCACGAATAAYAAAGATCAGTCAGAATCCTGTCTTKACTTGATGGTCATACGTGACTAGACTAAAAAGCTGAGGTGAAGGACTTGGGGTGTTGAAGATAACTTGCAGAATAATGGAACTGTATATGTAAAATACATTTTTTTCCCTACAAAGCCTTTCAACAAATTAGCCTTCCGTACAACATTATTTATGATAGAAAGGTTGTGATAAATCTGAAAATAGAACACCAGAAACAAACTGTAAAATTATAACAAAGGCTGCTTTTAAAATTTTCATTTGAGTGCCATGAAAACATAAATTACARGTGTGGAACAATGTAATAGCCTTTACTTTTTAAAATAAATTTTAAAGCTTTCTTTATTTTTTCCTTCAAATTACATTGTGAATTTTTCATTGTCCACTTTGTGTTTTATAACAGCAAAAGCTCAAGGAAGAGAGGGAGGCTAAACGTGCTCGTCTGGATGGCAGGCACGATTACTTACTGGATACCGTTGCMTCTTGCTTGAATCTGGACAAAGCAGAAGTAGAAGAAGCTATTCTTGATGGTAACCAGGTAATCTGATGAATTTGAAAGTGAAGCTCGTAGTATACTTTGAAACTAATATTACCAATAAATATTTGATGATATAGTTATCAGTCTTCATGTCTGAGATTACTCAAGTCTTCTCCCTGAAAARATATTTTTCAGCATTTTTAATTTWAGTTGAWAAAAGCATCCTTAATTCCASRACCTATTGGAAYGGTCTTGATTTTTAAATTGATTAGAATCTCTCCTTTGCAGTGGTTAAAGATGATATGGTAAAACCTGTGACTGTATTTCAGAGTGGAGCCACAGTGTGAAATCTTGCAATCCTTGGGTAATACAGCACATAAAGATTCAAGAGTCCTGTTCACAGCAGGTTGCAAACTGTTGTTTCTGTAAGGTTGTCACCAGCATTTGTGAGACTACAATGTGATCTAGTTTAGCAAGTTAAAAAAATTACCAACTACTTCACAAAATAGAATTACTTGTATGATCTTACTGACAGCATAAGAACTAATGGATGGTCTAAACAGCTACTAATTCATATATTGAGATATTGAAAAAATACCACTTTTTAAAAAAMCAAGTAGGCAGAAATAGATCTTTTATTGTACTTCCTGACACTGAAGTACCCATGGTTGTGTTTGGGTTTTTGTTTGTTTTCTCTATTCTCTTTCCATCTGTTTGCCTTCAATTTATGCATTCCCATTTCACCACTRATGTTGAGAAATTGAAGAAAGTCCTGTGAAAGATCAGCAAGAAAGAGGGACACAGGACATGTGAGGTATGAGATGAGGAAGAAGAGGTTGAGTGGCAGTCACATAGTAGTCAACTATTTTTGGTGGTTGCAAATGATAACTCCAAAGACAAAGCCACAGCTTGTAAAATGGCCCCCAAAGAGACTCTTCTTCACCAGGAGGGTAATGCAGCATGGGTGTAGGTTAGTTCAAGTCAGTTATGGAATTTCTGCCAAGTGGGTTTTTAAGACTTGGCCTAGGAAAAGCTCTAGATGATCTGAGCTGTTGCTGGTGATACAGGAGGCTGGCCTCAAGACCTCCCAGACATTCCTTCCTGCATTTCTCTGACTTCTTGTGGAAGTAAATAAGCAGTGCAGGACACTGTTAGGCACATTAAAAAGCAGAATTTGTTTCAGCCTTTGTGCATTCTATCCCTCTGTGTGTTTCCTGGCAAAATATACTGCCTGAGAATATCTGTCAGATGAGGAAAATACTGGCAGTTGCTATACTTGGAAAGAGAAAAGTGTAATAGTTGTTTTGACCTCAACTTGGAGGGCTCAGCCAAAATTTTCTGGAATAGCAGTTTGTTATCTTGATGTAACTGAGGCTTATTATTAATGGAAGAGGGATAATTGTGGCTTTCTTCCTGCTTCTGGTGATCTTTTAGCCTTTTTTTCTGCACTCGGAAGCACAAATGTTTCTGAAGATGAACTTGAAGGAGCCTTTTCTGCTAAAGATAGCTATGTAGTTAGGGGCTACATGAAAGAGTGACTCAGATCTAGAAAAATAATGGATGAGGCCAGGCTTTCAAGTGCTGAGACACAGATCAGCATAGTAGCACAAAGCAAATCAGTTTCTTCCTCAGCCTGCATGGCTGTGAATGAGATTTGTGGACTGCACCACCAACACACGCTTCAATGGTGCTTGATGGTGGCCTTGAATTCATGGAGAGTTGTGAAGTTGTCATGATGCTTATACATAAATATGTAAATTAATAAAGGCTTCCTCTGTTGTATGACATGAATCAAATCAGTGATGTATTCTCATCTCAACACGGTTTCAAACAGATAGAGYGCATTGACAGATTCCTGGCCCCCGGGGGTCTGCGTCATCTGATGTTCTACTATCAAGATGTGGAGGTAATGGATACAGGTAAATCAGCTTACGTTCTCCTGCAACATGTTATAGTTGTGCTAAGCATATGCGCAAGAAAAAGGCAAATGGTCAGGTTTTTATAAACTGGGACTTAAAGCAAGTCTGGTTTGGTCATACCGAGGCATTGATCCCTGCTCATGGAATGAGGATAAATGAAATTGCCAAAGCTTATTAATCACTTCTGCATAATGCTAGTATGAAGCATCAAGGTACTTCTTGGGAGCTCAGCAGCTCTTCTCTGTGGGGCTTGGAACTGTTTTTTGATGATTAAAAGACAACTTTCACACAAAGTGAGCAGTGACAAATGCTCTTCCCCCTCTCCTCCAATCACACCACCAGTCAGCACTAGAAACCATACACATTTCTTGGCACATAACCAKCCATCTAGGTGCTCCTGTTGTATGACAAATGCCTTCATGAGGCCCACATTATGGGTAGAAGGGGTGTTACCCCWGAAGTCCCTTCTGTGCATACCCCTTTAACCAGTGCCCCCATGTTCCACACATCTGGAGGAATCCTCCTTCTCACTTACTCTGGAGGTAGGTCAGAATTCCCGTGACAAGGACATCCTTCTTTGTCCATGGTTTCTCTCCCAGAGCTTCTGCTGCTGCTGCTGCCATTGGTATCAACCAGGTGCCCTGTGACCTCTCAGGGTCTAYGAATGATTGGTGGGAGTTCACCCCCACTGCTTATCCTGCATGTGCCTGAACAGCCTTGTAAACATAGCTATGTATATCTGTATAATATATATATATCTGTTTATTCATAGGCAACCATACACTAGATGAATGTAAAAATATGTATTTATATTTCCTGTATTATCAGTACACATGCATATATCTAAAAGGGATGAAAAGACTGTTTAACATGATCTAAGCAACTTTAATAAAAAAAGTTTCAATGCCCATTAGAAATACAGTTAAATGAAAACACAAACACAGACACTAATTTAGAAATCTGAGGAGCAAATTTTAACATGCTCAAGACAAAGTGGTGAAAGTATGTCAAGGAGAGTGTGAGGCAAGGGTCAAAGCCTATGAATCTAATGAGAGTTGCCCTTGCCCATCCCCAGATGAATCAGATCATACTACAGTATGGCATGACTGTGGTASCCTTTTGGGGTGTGGTGCTAAATGYAGGCAMTATGGAAAGCAGTACAAAAAYSCACAAACAGAACRYGAACAAATTCACAGTGAGGTGYGCATTGGGTGAATATGCGAAAGTCCCTAAAACATCATATACACAGGAGGAAAAAAGAAGTTTAAAGAAAAAGTAGAAGTGATGGACAAGAAGGTAGTGGGGATTGAGTGGGTTGGAGACTGACTGCCCATAGCTGTAAGTGTAATTACTTGCAATGCTATCAGAGTGTAAAACCTCTACTGTACATTTTCCCTTTGTAAGTGGAGCAGAGTTTGTAAAGGAATTATCTGTGCTGATTGTTTAGGGCTGTGGTTCACAGCCTGTCAAAGCAAAATTCTTGGTTGTGGTGATGGTTGCTAATTGGTAAATCTAAGGGAATTTTTATGGCATTACATGCGCCTTCTTGGCAAGGGCACTTATGACAGCCACCTCATATACGAGCTAGTTTTCTGACCCTGGTGTGGATCAACAAACGCTTTTGTTAGGGCAGAAGATGGTTCTATGAAGGAAGCTACAGGGCATTTTGTGTCCCTGCAGAGCAGGGGTCCTCCTGAATCTGCAAGTTCAGGAAGATGTACTTCAGAGTCCTAGGGGGTCATTTAAAAGTTTGATTTCTTGCATTTTTTTTTTTTATATCACTACTAATGTGCTTTTTAAAAGCTTCTAGCACCCTTTTCAGTAACAGTACATCTTTTCTAAAGGGACTAAAGGTTATACTATCTACTTCACCTCCACAAATTGTGTGAATGCCCTGAAAACTTGGATGACTGTAGCTGGTCTTGCCTCTGTAATTACTGCAGTACAAAGATAGTGCAAGTTTATTARCATGCAATAAATCAAATTAATAACATTTCCAGAGTTAGGTCTTTKGCTGGTGACAGAGCCCTTGTTGTGCTTCTGAGGTATATGAAAAGGAGATTTCTTCAGAGCTGTGGTGAAAGAGGGGAGGGGAAAAGATGATGCAAACAGAAGGGTGGAGAGGGAATTCATGGTGGCCACCTGATCCAAAGCAGGGATCCCTGGGGCAGATGATCATATACCTGAAAGAAAAAAAAAGTGCAGTGGGATCTATCACATTTTAGAGGTTGTCCTTTAACTGCTGGCATCAACAATTCACTTTTTAATATTTTTATTGTTGTAGTGTCTTACTGAGATGTGTATGCATGCAATTTTACTCTGAGGTAATGCTAGAAAACGAGTAAGAAAGAAGTAATGTGATCAAAACCCCATTTCAGAGAAATATTTTTTCCCTCCAAAGACACTGCTTCTTCTTAGTGACCCTCTRTAAGTGTTGCCAAAACAGCCTGAACATGGGAACAGTATATTCATGTTGGGGGAAGAAGAAAGGACAAGGAAGTCCCTTGGAGCTCCCTCACTGTTTATTTGTTGTTGTTTTGTTTGTTTGTTTGCTTTTCCCCCAAAGAATCTGCTGTGGCCTCCTTCTCCTTGTTTTCAGATGCACCCTATTTCCCCCCTCCCCCCATATCTCCATGTTTTTAAGGAAAGACAATTGATAATAGCTCCTCTAAGGTAAACTACATCACTACTTTTATATTTTTTCTTTAATGTTTCTTTTTCAAGCAATAGGGCATTATTTGCAACTGCATGATAGAGCTATATAAAAGGACATTGCGCCTGAATCAGAAGAGATAGAAAAACAAGTAAATGAATAGAAATGAAAGGCTWTTGATGCAAGAATTGTAAAACTAGATTAAATAGTTTTTACTGTGCTATGAAGACTCTGAATGCTGTCTATGGGTTGTTCCATGAGGTTCCTCCAGGGCACTAGGATCCAGAGATGCRCAAATAATGACTCAATTGTTTATGTAGAAAACTTTTCTTTGCATAAATAATTAGTGGGTCTTGACTRTTTGTTTTGTTTGAATCTGTAGAACACTTTGGCTTTCCAGGAACTGGAATGAGCTCTCATTTGACCAAGAAGAAGAAACTAAAAGTATTTGTGACAGAGGGAAAAGAAGTTGCTCTGACTGGTGTATGCATTTTCTTCATTAGATCTAGTCTTTCAAAACCCATCACAACTGAGAATATTTATCAGGTAAGTCAGTGACTGCTCATCTCTGTACCTAATCTTGTTTAAAATACGTTTTCACCTTGGGATATTTGTATCAGGATATAACTTGACAGGTCTTGACATGGAGAAATGAGTAAAAGGACAGAGATGGACTAAATAAAACAGGACAAAAAAGGAGGGGAATAGAAAAACAGATAWTGTCTTGTGGCAACAACCTGAAGTATATCATTGATATGAAAAAATGATGCTAAGGAAGAAAATATAAGACAATCTGGAATGACAGAGTAATTAGTCAATACCTAAATAATGGGTTAAATTTTAATAAATTTTAGAAAATTCTTTAGAAAACCAAAAATTATTTTACCTTTGCAAGTATATATAGAAATTATGTATAACAAAGTTTTGGCTGGTGAAAGACTTCTTGTATTTTTTGTCTTTTACAGGAAGTAAATTTTAATATGATGGATGTAGGYCGAGATGGCTTATTAARAAGTGTTGAGCAGTTGATATCAGAAATCTTCATTCCAGCCTTACAAACTATGGACCGTGGCTGGGTTGAACCTCAGCAAGTTTCCAATATTAAACAGGATTTCCTTCGTGCCCTTSAATCATTTGTTAGTGTCCTATCAGGAACTGAGCAAAGTCTGTTGGAGAAGGTAGTGTGTTCACATGGCAAATAGAAAGTGAGCCAGCTGTAGAATGGTTCTAGCTCTGGAGCTTTTGAATTAACTGCTGTTGTAGATAAGTCATGAAAGTTGCTTTTGTCAAGCTGGAGAAAAACTCAGCACTTTTGTTTATTGTTATCAGTAACTGTTACACCTTGATCTGTGGTTTTAGCGGTTCTGTAGGTCCTTCTGTTCTGTTTATTTTWGGGCCAATTCTTTAGAGCTTTTCTTGATTCTCCTATGGCAGTGGTCACTCATAAACATCGAATGATTAATGTATGACTAACTGTTGCTTTAACTGTTGGTTTCTACTCAGCTTTTGTAAGGAAAAGGAATGACAGCACAACTGTCTGGCAGGTGAATTCTCCAGGTTCTGGAGTCCAGCTCTGCCTCAAACCAGAGTTTAATTTAGACTGAGCTGGGAATAGGAATTGAGATACCCCTAGCAGGGCAGCCACTTACTATTATTTGTCATGA